>NW_022884528.1:600000-834417 GCF_011952205.1 Bombus bifarius
TAAATATGAATGAGGAATAATCGAACTACTACTACTACTAGTATTGTATATTTAACTTTTATTTATTATATATTCTCATAGTATATAAATTATTCAGTAAATAATTAAACTTCGTTGATATTTCCACTACGTGTCCATTTATTTTTGTCTATGACTATATAATACAATTTAGCTTAGACCTTCTGGAATAGAACTGAATCTCAACACACAGGTTAAAGAAATAATCATTCGATCAAGATCTTTCTATGAATCGCAAATGACACTTTAATTCGCTTCGATGGAATCATTTAAAGTTGATAATACAAATTCTTAAGAGACATTTACAACAATGAATTTTAATCAGATCCGCATGAGCAACGCTGAAAGGAAATTAGGAGAAGAAAAGTCAATTTTCCATTATGTAAATCAGATCGTCGTTGGTCGTTGTTTCGTGAAAGTCGTAAACGACATTCAGATCTCTTTTGAGTAAGCAATTTTAATGAATTAATTTAGGGTTTGGCGCGTTATCGATAAATCGATATGCCGAATTAATCTTACTCTTACTCTTCCGTTGTCTATAAATTTCCGGTGGCCCCAACCTTGACAGGCCTTGGGATAATTATCGTATCGATTGCGGTTTCCCATATCGGTAATTAATTATTATACAATTTCTGTATATGAAAACGCGAAATGTATAGAAGTGCACAAATTATTGAATTTAATTTATATTTTCGTTCATTTTCGGCAGAGCTACGAGAAAATTGGATATTCCGTAATTGGGTTTTCTAAATTGGGGGTGTTTTATAATATTATAGGACCGTATTAATTGCGATGAAATGGATTTTTCCTGCTAATTATTGTTGCAACCATCGTTATTTTTGGATGAATTTCAAATATCTATTTGTAATTTCTTATACGCCTACATTGGATTACACAGAAATTTTTATCGCGTCGTGTTTCGAAAAACGTAATTACGATACATCTATGCAATAACGAAAATAATATAATAATGTAAATTGAGGGAACAGAAAGCATGAATGAAACGTGGAGTGAACGCAACGTTTCTTCTTAATGAGTTAATCAGATTTAATCTTCGTTAAAATTCATAATTATAAATTCCGAATACGCTCGTTATTTATAATGCAACTTCTGTTACCTGTCCATTCGCGCGTTCAGTTTAATTATTTTCACATCATATTTCATATCTCAACTATACTGGAGTACATGCACTGGCTACAAAAAATATTTCCACAGCGTTCTATTTACTATCGGATTTATATACTACATACTCAATTAGCACCAAGTATGATACGTTTCGTATCATTTGATAATACTCTCGCACGAGGATAAAAATGTAATATTTCTAAAATGAAATTGATAGAAACGGAGTCCAAAAGAAACACGCTTCGTTGGAAAATAAAGGTATGAGCAAATACCTTTTGTAGCTGCTGTGTTTCGTCCAGGGCCGGCGTGACCTTTTGCGGGGCCGAGATCAAAAATTTTGCGGGGCCTGAATACACATTGAAATCCTACACTTAAATTTTACAACGAGGAATTATTTATTTACAAATGCTGTTACATATTATATATTTTTTATAAACAGTTTTTTAAACAAATCCAAGTAATAATTTTTCGCATGCATAATTCGCTTTCAAGGGGCAAAAAATTCAATGAAAGTAGAAAATCTGTAATCATGTATGACTTTTGCAAAAAGCTATTGATATAGTTTAATTTCTCTAAAAAGTACATTTCTCTGAAAGCGCCTGGATTTTTTTAATCTAAAATAATTTCCAGGATATGAGGACTTTACGGAGTTACACTGAACTTTCATGATTTTTCTCACTCCTTTAAACTGAATCACCGCTACTAAAAAAATGTCTGACATCTGTTAATGGTATTATCATTCTGTAAAAAGTTAATCAAAATCGATGTTTTTTAATTGGGTAATTTTCGTAAACCGCGGGGCCTCTCAAAACGCGGGGCCAGGTTCCGACGAACGCGCTGAATCTGCCTTGCGCCGGCCCTGTTTCGTCCAAAGGAACAGAACGTGAGGATTCTCGTAGCTAATTTTACGACAACAGCTTTCGAAGACAAGAGGCTACTTTTGAGCCAGGACATTAACACTTAGAATTGTTCCTTTTAGCAATGGTAATGACGCTTTTAATTTTTTGTGTCTTCTTTATGTTCAATCTTCTATTTCCTTTCTTCAACCAACTCAGCGGTTTTCGAAGCCTCGCGACAAGAAAACGCACATTTCTACGTTCTTCTCGTGGACGCTTGATCGTCTCAGGGCTGGTCCATTTTTCAGAATCAATCGTCTAATATCTCTTTTGGCGAATGATAAGTATAGGTACCTCTATATGTGGACGGTGTAAGTACCAAGTAGACTAGAGATTTTATGCGTTCGTAGGAAATTAGCAGTGCAAAACTGCATACGATGCGTATAATATACAAAGATATATAAAGTATTGAACAGAATAGAGTATGTTTTTATTCTTATAAATTCTATTAATTAGTTGATCAATTAGAATTCTATTTGTTCGAACGAAATTTTAGTTAAACCTGATTAACCGAACTTCCGCGATTTAAATTCATTTATCTGAACGTGAGCTCCTATTATGCGAATGGAATATAGAGATAACAGGTATGTCGGTGAGCTCCTATTACATGAACTTTAATTACGTGTATAATAAATTTCAAATAAAATATATTTAGATTCCATTTTCTTAATTATGTTCAAGAAAATGCAAGGTGTCTCTGCCTTTTTAGGCAAAATAACGTCAACATGTTCTACGAGTAAAAATAAGAGAAGAACGTCGTATAATAAAATTGATACTCAAAAATGTTGTGCTAATAAGATTATAACAAAAGCGTGAAACAAACACGGACTGGTTTTCGTTCGGTTCGGTACAAAGACAGATTTCCTTTCAGAGTATCGTTTGTTCTTATAAATACAGCACTCGTATGGATTGTCCAGAAAGTAATTCCGTTTTTTTCATTTAAACGTCGTTGGTGGTATTTTTAAGCAGCCAACTTTATTCTACACGATTTTATTTTAATGAAATCATTATACATTTTGACAACTGACATTTTAAGTTTTATACACGAAAAACGTTTTCGAATTTGCCAAGTCAAAAATGGAAAACCAAAGTGAGCATTTTCGTCCTTGACTTTCTTATTGTCGTAAAGCATAAAAATGCGGTACAAACAAGAAAAAAATTGTACACCATGTACGGAGAGATTGTATTGACTAAACGCCAATGTCAGAATTGCTTTCCGAAATTTCGATCTCAAAGTTGCATCACGTTCTGCAAGGCCGATTGAGGCTGATGAAGACCAAATAAAGGCATTGGTGCACGCAAATCGTTACGTAACAACACGGGAAATTGCTGGCAGGTTGAATTTACATAACCGAATAAAACTATTATTTTTTTCCCCATCAAAAAAATCCACTTCCATATCCGTGGAAAAACGAAATTACTTTTCGAACAACCCGATATTGAAAATTGAATTTATTACATTGCGAATGTCTGGTTAATCTCTTTCAATTTCGACGAACGCGGCGTAAATCCTTTGGCAATTCCTCGCGTGTATTAACTTTTACCTGATGAACAGTGTTCTTCTAACGTTCACCAAATGTCCAGAAAAAGAAATCCAGTGGAGTGATTTTGAGAAAAATGAATTTTAATATTTAACAACCAGGCACCGATTTCGCAATTATCACATTTTCGAAATATAACACGTTATCTTCAGTTTCAATGCGGATGCGGCTTTCTTATTTAATATACATATAGATAAACTGTCTTTCTGCTACCTGGCAGCAACGACTTGACTTAAGCGTTTGTGATTTAAAGTTACAGATACGCTCTTTCGACAGCATTGAAGATAACGCTTGTTTAATGCGTATTTTTCTTCTAATTTTTTAATAAAGCATTTTTCAGCCTACATTTATATGACATTTTTCTCTCACGTTTCACTTGTAAAATATGCTGACGTAGTTTTGCGCGTCGAAGAGCAAAAGCAGCTCGTATAAAAACGCATAAAAGCCCACACTATATTATAATTACGTAGTACATATATTAATGCAGAATATTTTAGATATCCGCCGTCAGTACCACAATGCACGTGCAATTTAAGCGTAAAGAAGTTTGATTAAAATGCAAAGTAAAGAAGATTTCGAAACTGTTCGGTATAATCTCTGTCGAATTAAGACGGCCGATAATCTGTCGAAGTTAATTTTCATAACGCCAAGATATTCCAAGGCAGCTGCAGATTTACTACGCGGCATCCGTGGTTCCACCGACCGTGAAAAATTTCCCGATGTTCGCCACCAAAGTAATTTGCATACAGAGTGAATTTCCCCTGTACTTCCTACGTCTTTCTCAATTCATACCACCTACGATGGGCCAAATGTTTGCGCAACTCTTTTAACATATACACGTCGCATATGAAGTAATAAGCATTGTAGATTTTATGATTTTATGATAAAAATTTTGCGACATGTCGTCCAACGTATCAGGCGTTCAGAGAAAATTGTATCAAACTTTAAAAGTGTACAACCCTGTGTGTATTATTCTTTTGCAACTTCCGGATAATAAAACGTTCACTTTTCTGATATTCAGTCTCGTTCCCTGAAACAGAGATTAAGATCTAAGAGCCCCATATCTTTTTCATCGCTAAAACATATACGAAAACTGAAATATTTTTTATTTTCGTTTACTTAAATATTTAAGTACAATATTTAACTGGAATATTTTATTTATTTGAATATGGCCTGAGAAAGTATTATATGTTTGATAAGTAATTATTGTTAGTTACAATTTATGTGATTATTATTTTCTTATTGTACATGTGCTATCATTAATTCTTAAAATAAAGCAATTTTTTTTTGTTATACACTAAACCTCATAATATTTTTAATTATTTTCAACGAAGCGCATATTCTGAGCTCATAATGTTTTGATATTATACGTTACAGACGAAAAATTTTACACGCGTCATTGAGAAATTAAAGATAGCACACTTGGGCTATCTTTTTGACGAGGAGTGTAGTGGAAAATTATCAAAATCTTTAAGAGTCATTATTTTATGCGAAACATTACAGTGTAGTGGACCCACTGTCCACTAACCGGACCAACATTCGATTTTATAACAATAATCTCCTTAATTCGACGTAACAAAATTAATTCTCCTCTCGTCTGTAATTATCTATCGCATTTTTCGATCACGATTTCCACCAATTTTGACGTTTATACCATTACTGTATTTCCTGTTATTTGTTCCCATGCATGCTATAGATAATTTTATAATACGAATTCGAATTTTCAACAGACTTCTTGAATTGTTTAGTCTGGTTTATCTTCAATCTGTTTGTTAGAGGATTTAGATTAGAAATCTTTCGATATCAACTTCACTGTCTCGAAGTCAACTGAAACTTACTGTATTACTTAAAAACTCCGAAAAGAAAGTTGACATACAAAATGTACTATAATCGTCTTAAAGCTCTTCTTGATTCAGTTTCAAGCTCTCCGTTATCCGAGGCAAAGAAATTTTTCGGCCCGCTATCAACACAACAATTTAAGCTGATCACATTTTGTGATCAACTCTGTACATGTGCATTTTACTCATAAAAACTTTTCCTTAGGATCGTTTTCTTTCAATAAAATTTGAAAGCTACGGTCAATTTTTTCCGATGGTACCACATATTTTGTCATATATTCATCGATTCATCTCGGCATTTCCGATACAAAAAATATTAATCTATTTATATCGAGAAGCTATCAACTTAGCAGATATCTTTAATTCGTCAAAAATATCAGTATACAGTATGAATAATAGTCTTAAATATACAATTAATGTCAAAGACGATCTTACTATATAACGAAGCTCATTAATATAGCGAATAGTTCACTGTTCAGGTCTTTCGATGGTCTTCGCGAAGCGTGTGCTTTCAACAAGTAAATTTCTAACTTCTATATATACATTTTCAGATCCGTTTTGAATTTTACCAATATAATAAATTTTATAAAAATATAATAAATTTTCATGCTCGTGGTAGGTAAGGGTTAAGCAAGCGTTCCACTCGCACGTACGAAGACATTAGGTTAAACGTATTAGAAAAATAGGGGATAGCCAGAAATGGTAAAGACGAGCATCGGGAAATAAATATTGCAACTAGCAAGATTCATAAAAGAAAATCTAAAGCTAAGGGCTTTGCGCCTGAAAAAGTAAATCCAAGTGCAATATCAATTACTGGGTTGGCAACTAAGTGATTGCGGATTTTACAATACCACCTATTGACAAAATCCGCAATCACTTAGTTGCCAACGCAATATACCATCTCGCGGCGTTGTAACGACTTTGGCAAAGTATCTGCGCGATATTTAAAAGTGAGCAATGGAGCAGGAAGTTAGCGAGTTCGTTATAAGAATTTATTAGTTGACACGTTTCACGAATAGAATTATCGAAATTGGAATCGAAATTGTGCTTGTAAGATAAATAAGTGAGAAAGGTCAGAGCACTCTATGCGACCATTAAATAAATTGAAAAGGAACACAAAGAACGGGAGAAGCTTCTAGGTCGTGGTTGCCAGATGAACGTGCAATACATAGAACGTAAAATATGGTTTAATTAGCGTTATTTCGACGGAAGGAGGTCGTTTCGCTCATGAAATTCCACGTTTAATTATTTTGTTGGTCACCTTATGGCGAAAGCACATCTCTCTATCGTTGGACGTTATTTAAACGAGGCATCCGATACAAAGCGGATGGAACGTGGAAATCCGCTTTAATAACCTCAAAACGCAGACCAGATCTAAAGTTTCGCAATTTTCTACGTAGATACGCGAGAAAGTTAATTTACTCGTCCAGAATTAATGAATTAACAGACGCAGAATGACAAAATAAGGTATGTTTAACTTGCAGTATAGTGTGCTGTGGCATGCTACATACATACACAGGGTGTCCAGTTCTAATCGATCCACGCAAATATCTTCTAAACGATCTTAAATATCTTGTAACGATCACAAATCTTATTTAGATGTACGTACTGTGGTGGATGAAAAGAGAGTCGTGCGTTTCGTCCCGGGACTACCGGTGGACTCGTCAGTAAGGCTATGCCCGGTAGTCCCTGCCTTAGACGTAGAGGGAGTCTCACTAGGTGCGGTATTTGTATCAATCGCTCGTATATTCGACCGCTAGCGAGTTAGACAGACTCGTTGTCGTCGTAGCCCTCTAGTGTTGGCGGTTGGTACCAGCGGACCGCCCGGGAGGTGTTGCGCCGCATTGATGCCTTGACCTGTCGGCGTCCTGTTGATACCGATCCGCCACAGTACCCTGGAAATTTCAAGCTGGCCTTCGCTTTTTTTAAATGGAAAGATACATTTTTTTGTATACCGTTCAATGCGGTTTTTAACACTCTACGAAAATACATCAAGGCACTCGAATCTGAAAATGTTTACCTTAGAACATATTTCAATGTTTTTCATGAAATTGTGTGTGTGAGAGACAAGGAGAATGTAAATATAAAAAACACTTGCGTTGTCTTTCCTTATCTTTCATACGGTAAGTTATACAAGATCAAAGATAAAATATTTTTTCAACTAATCATTTCTCGGTGTTGAAGTAGAAAAAAGGTATTAGAAAAAGAACGGGTAGCATATTGGTGAAGGAATGTCTAAAAGAAAGAGAAGAGACAATTGGGAAAATTATGACGAAGAATATAACAAAGACAGAGTGAGAGAGAGGGAAATATTGGTGAAGGAGTGTCTGAAAGAAAGGGAAGAGACAATTGGGAAAATTAGAACAAAGAATATAGCAAAGACAGATAGACAGTCAAACATAGATGAAAATATTTATGAATGGAAAATCTAAGGCAACAGAATATATACAGGGTGGTTGGTAACTGGTGGTACAAGCGGAAAGGGGCTGATTCTACGCGAAAAAAGAAGTCGAAAATATAGAATAAAAATTTTTCGTTTGAGGCTTTGTTTTCGAGGAAATCGACTTTAAATTTTCGCTCGATACGCGTGCATTTTATCACGTCTCGTTATAACGGATCTCACTGTAGATCGTTGTCTCGATGGAAAAATTAAAAAAAAAAAAATTAAAAAAAATTTTTATTCTATATTTTCGATTTCTTTTTTCGCGTAGAATCCACCAGTTACCAACCACTCTGTATATCTAAAATTCTAAATGAAAGGGACAAAGAGTTGCGATACCAGGTGCTATAGAATAAAGTCATGAACGCTAAATACAATAAGAGATATACGTAAATATATATGAACAGTGGAAAGGGCAGGGCATCTAGAGAGGAAAGCGGAGACAAGCAAGGATTAATCGCGAGTGTAAGGTGTGGATACGCGGAGGAGGGAAACCGGTATTGGTTGGAGGACGAGAAAAAGGAAATGTGTTCTTTGTAAAATAGAAATAGGTACGTTAAAACGCTTATTAGACAACTACTGTGTCTGGTGTGTGTATCGAGTGAGAAGGAAATAGTGGAAGGCAGGAGAAATGAGGCAAGTTCGTTAAGATCCATAGAAAAACAGCGTAAAAGTACGAGGAACAGTTGAAGCCAAATGTGAACGTGTAATATATTGTAGCTTTTATAGAGATATATTTTCATTTATTTTGTGATTATGTGCTAAGAGAAATTATAATTTACGTAGGTATATACAGAATGAGTTGAAAATCAGTCTCCACAATTTTTCTGGGTTTTTCGATAGTGTGGGAAAAAATGTTTCCAACGAAAATTGATCAGCTTTCGATCGATTACAGATTCCAATAATACATAGGAGAACGTATATGAACTTTATCATTGACTTTTAACGGAAATATGATTGTCCACGATTTGTCCTCATTTGTCCAACTAAAATTTTCGTTTGACCATCCTGCAAAAAGTTCTGATCTTTAAATAACTAATTGATCAAACAAAAATGAGAATCACATATCAAATTTTAAACTATAATTGTATCCTTAGTTATAGGATAGCTTTTTATATCCTTACAATAATCGCTTGTTCTATACTCCATTGAAAAATATTTATTTTTAATTTTCCAGTAGGTAGAGATAGACAGAAGTTAATCCAAGATCTAAACGTGACTTGTTGCATAGCATGTATGATATTAAGTAGTACGGAATATAATAGAAGAACTAATAATTAGATTTTTTATGCAAATTGTCATATCTTTATAAACATAATTTACTAATAGCGCCTAACTGTAAACAGATAAAATTGAAATAGAAATATACCTATCAGAAATTACAACTAATATTCTATTTTACGTATTCTTTTATATTGTATTCGTTCTGTGAATTTTTGCATCTTTAAATTTTATGCAAACACATTAAAATCTGCAGTCTACTAACGTAATACGAAAAATTTAAATATGTAATGTAATGTTTCGCAAATATAATACGTAAAATTACTCCTTTCACTGCTCAATCTGTAATAGGTAATACGTTCTGCAAAATGCGCGTTTATTATACAGAACTCATAAATTTACGGATTCAGCATCGGGCGTTTTATCACGAGAATATGTATTCGACAGTGAGATGGTTAATTAAAGCGATCGAGAGGCATGGACAAACGAAAGAAATTTTCGACTTGTTTTTTCATGCATTAGGTTGTCCGAAAAGTGTCTTTCTTTTATAGACACGTCTTTTACAACGATACATCTTTATACAAACATGAAACCTAATCTGTCGAACGTTGTGATCCTTATTTTGATAGAACAAAATGGATCATACGTAATTCGATAAAATAATATAAAACGGAAAATGTTGTGCATCTACTATTTCCTTATAAAACGAAAGAAACTTTTCAGACGACCTAATAGAATCAGCCTTTTTCACTTGTACCATCGGTTACAGCACGTCCTTTGTAAACTATTTTTACGCGTTTATTCTATCTATTTTGAAGCTTCATCTTGCACAAATGCCAAATTTTGACCGATTCATAGTTTTTTTGACAATTTGAATCAATCACTACGTTTCAATATTTCTATTACGAACGAAGATGTAAAACAAGATTTCATTTGTCCGAACCCCATCCATTGGAACGAAATTTTATTTAGTGTCCGATTAGCTGAATATGAATCCAATTATTTGGGTGAAACACGAATCCGGTTGTTTGAACGAAAACTCGTAGATAATAGGGAGAATCAGTGAATTCCTACGATACGAACGATCCAGTTACATGAACAATTTATCCTCTGACGTGTTCGAATCAATCCTATTGTGATATCAATAGATTGTGATATTAATGGGTATCAATTCTACTGTGTACAATTCTGGACAATGAAAGCACGAAGCTTTGATATTAAAGGCTTGTTTCTCTTAACGTTAATTTTTAGAACTCTTAGAACGATCAAAGAATATTTATTAATACTTTACATAAATTTTTGTACGCAGTATGTGTTCCTTTAGCTTAAGGTATTTGTAACGTAGTTTGATTTTAATTGGTAAAAGTGCATAGATTCGCAAGATTTGCTTTTCTATTGAAGTATGAATATAAAATACAATATGCATATAATGAATTAAAACTATTTTAAAATAGAAATGCCTGTCGATCATCTATTTTTCATCGACGTAACAATTTTGATAGAGAATCACAGATCGAAATATTATTAAATATTGTTAAATAGTTGTCTTTACCAACAAGTTTGGCCCATAGAAGATTATTTCGATATTTTTGTATATTCTTTCAAAAGTTCTAAATACATCGATACTGTTCAAAAATATATTCAAACACGGTCACTTACTTATTTTCAATAGCTGGAATATCTAACTACGTATAGTAAATTATGATTCGATTAAATTAATTCTCTAAATACGCAAGCAATACGCAAATAATTATCCTTTGAGTAAAGCAAATGGTTTCTCTTTGAATTATTTCATAATTTAGCTACTAAATGAAATGACTTTGCATATTATTTGGTACTTTGTATTTGGTTAAACATTTTTAAACGTTATCTCTCAAATAGTTTCTCACTCTGTTACATTAGCGTCGTCAACTACGTTAGAAATACACATTTCCTCGTATAATCTCAAACGCGTATTATTCAAAAATAATTGAAATTTCTAACGATTCTGAAAGTAAATGTTGTCACGTTGTAAAATAATTCGGTTATTTTGATCGTGATTGAAACGTGAAATACACAAACGTAAATTTACCACATTCGAGCAATAAGCCATAGATACACAAGTTTTTTCTTATTTGCGCGGATATAAAGATAGAGTTTATTCCTGAAAAAATTAGGGCATTCCGCTGAACAATATTTCATTCTTTGTCGTGAAAAAGAAAGCGCTCCCGCATCATCCTTTCGAGATTAAGCACGTTTTTTGCTCGTTAAAGGGTCGCTTAGCGCAACTATAGAAATTACACGCTCTACAAAGGTCCGAAGTACGTTCCAGTTGGAACACCTTTGTAAAATCTCACTGTTAATCGATAAAGCTGTGCCGTTTTCCGGCGAATATCGTGCATTCCTTCTGTTTCTGATCTATCCATCTGCGAATAATTTCACGCCTGTTGCCTCGTGGAATATTTTCCTATTCCCCATTCTTTCTTCCTCTATTCTGGCTGTCGTCAGCCAGCACGTAATTAAAGTCCTCTGCAGAGAGTTGTACGGTGAAGAAGGGTCTCTTTTAACCCTGCGGAGGCACATTGGGTCGCGGTGTATCTAAGGGGCAGGACAGAGCATTTTTTATTTGAAATTAAATTAAAGGAATACATAAAATGAGGAAATAATTACACCAATAACAAAATAATTGCCTGCAGGCTAACTTCAACGTGTTATTTGAGAAATAAATTACTACAAAATAACGTATACATCTATTGGCGTGAAATATTCACTTTTGAAACAACTGGACAGTTGAAATATTTGATCAGATGATACAGCATAGAAATTAAAAAGTACGAGAGGAATATTATGTACCTAAACTGTGACATCAGAATTTTGGGGTAGAAATTCTGTGTGCCATCAATAAACAACTATATTTTCTCTTAGTGGAACCAAAAGACAAATATCTATGTTCGTACCTGGTAAATTAACAAATATTATTCAAATAGCATTAACCTTTTGCACTCCTATGTCGAGTGTGATTCGACATCAGTTTTTATCTCAGGAGCTCCTTTGTCGAGACCCACTCGACATTCTTTCTTGTCCACTTTTTTTTATGAAACATGCGAAAGAAAACCAGGAGTGCATCCTGGAAATTGTTTCAAGATATATCATACACTTAAAAATTATAAAATACAACAATAGTGTGAATAAAACTGAATTTGTTTTTTCCTTTATTTATTTAAATTGTCTTATTTTTTAGTTAAAGCGAATTTCAAATAAAACACTTAAAAGCGTCGGGAGCTGGTGATAACGAAATTGAAATAAAATTCGAAGTGCAAAGGGTTAAGATAAAAAAGCTAATTACAAATAAAATACAAATTTTGTTCCAACGATTATTTGAATGAAAAGTCATTTCGACAATGTCAACAATTCTGCCAAGGAGTACAGTTGTTTAAATCTATGCTGCGGTATTAATTTTTAGAGAAATGTTATCCAAATATGTAAAAAATGTAGAATTTCATTAAAATAAATATCATCTATAAATTAATAAATATCATCTATAATTAATAAAACGTTAGGGCTACTAGAAATCAAATTTACGAGTTTCAAAATTTCTTGTTTTCTCCAACCGTTAAAAATACATACGTGCTTTTGACAAAATTGTGTGGCAAAAAGTGACTGATCTGCTGCATTTGCTCTCCATGCTGCGTTGCAGTTCTATGCTCGTTCGTGACACGTAAACGTATACGTTTTTGAATTGATTCGAAGATCGCAATTATGCATTAACTTTTGTACGATAAGGAGAACTTTACATATTATACGACAGTTATTTCTACACAGAATTAATTATATTATTGCGGCTTGCGACAGAATCATTGCCAATTTTGCGAAATGCCTCAAGAAATCATCCTTAACGAAGATCTAACCACTACAAATCTTGACCGTAAACAACAAATAATATTAGACAGACTTAGAATTCTCCACATCAGATTTATTTTATTTATTTACATTTACAATTGCCAAATTATCGTTAACGCGTTCCTTTAAGTGCCGTCCTAAGTTTATATCGTCTCGTTGTAAATATTATCATTCGCTAATCCTACAAAAACGTCATTGTATCAAGTATTATTTTTACCTATTAGTTTCTCTCTAATTTATATATTTCACTAACATTTCTGTGCTGTTGCTATAAATTGGCCGAAGTGACTGAATACTTACGGTAGACAATGTATCTCGTTATCTATACACAATATGTTAAAACGAGAAAGCTAGAATAACAGCAGAGCTGATTACACCTTGTCCATAAACCTGGAAAGTTGTACCGATACAAAGTGTAAATCTGTGTACCCTTCGCCACATTATAATCGTCTTGTTCGCCACGGCTCATTGTCATTGTCCTTTAAAACAGCGCACAAGCATCGACATTATCAATGGGCAGCTATGATTCGTAAACAGGACAATGAAAATGATAGTGCCGTGGCTGGTACACAATAACGAAACACGATTCAATAACAGATATAACTTATCACAAACTTTGCAACATTACCATTTTCATGCAACCTCAAAATAGTCGACATTACAGAGTGTTTCCGCACTGACTGCACAAAGAGGCGAAAATGGTTCAATCTACGTGAAAGACTACGAAAATGTAGAATGATATTTTTTTTTGTAGACTGCCATAAATATGTCCTGTAAATATGCCCTATGTAACTATTTGTAAACATATGGACACTTTGATTGATATGTGCTAGTAATATTAATAGACGAATGTTGGTGAAATATTTAAATTTGACGAATTAAAGTTAAAATATCTCAGCTTGTGATTTTTCAATATAAATAGATTACTTTTTTATAGAGAATTGTCCAACTAGATAGATTAATGCTATAATATAAATATAAGCTGCCATTTAAAGAGCCACATCATTTTAATATCTCAATAATATCTCAATATAAAAAATATAAAGTATTAAAGAATCAAACTATGTTTAATTATTATAGCTACATAATCAACTCAGTGAACACCTTTTAAGGATAATAATTATGACCTTGTCGCGCAATGGTCAAAATACATAGAATCTATCGAATATTAATTTAACCAACCACGTTGAAAATTTCACTAAAAATTTAGTCGTTCCATCTACAACGATCTAATATGACATATTATGTTAGATAAATAGCAAATTGTTGGTTATTCAAATTATTACTCATTCAAGTATCACGAAGAATGCAAACGTGTTTGCATCGACATTGCACCTTGATAAGCATGATGCTTTAATGTCCATTAGAACACAAATGATTAGCAAAGTGGAAAAATCTTATCAACTGAATGGAACCTCCAACAAGACACATTTAACACATTTTGAGGAAAAACGGTTTTTAAGTTACACTGTTCCATAAATAAGTCGCCGATTTTTATGCACATTCGTATTCCTCAGAATGTAATTGAAAACGTAGAATCACCTCAGAAAATTGTATCACGCATCAATTATTACGCAATGCATCGTACTTTGGATATTTTATATATCTTCCCACGTTATATACATTCTGCACAATTCTACGCTTCCAAATTCTCTATTGACGCATAAAAATCCGCGATGCATTAATAAGCTACAACTACCTAACATATTTCTCGTCTCATATGTTCAGCGTTACATCGTATTCTCTAACGAATCCTAATCTGCGACCTGTGTGTATCGAAAATTAAAAAACGATCGACGAAACACTTATTGGTAATTGAACTTGCAGTAAAATGCGCTATAAACCTTGTTCGAGGTTCCCATTCAGTCGTTCTATCTACCTAGAAACCATTTCCGTTACCTGACACTAACATTCGTTGTCGAATTTTCCTTTCTCTCGTATTAGTCTCGAACAGTTCTTCGGTTACCTCTCGTTCGACTATTAATTACCACCTTCCGAGTACGTTCGTAGATTACAAACTGCACCAGAGATTAAAAGTACAATGATAAAAAGATAGAAACAAGGAAGCAGAGATTGGAGCGAGCTGTTCGTGCAGGTGACGAACCAGCGTAATTAAAGAGCGGAACGGCCACCCTAAATTACCGGGCGTAGATTAAGCCGCCGGTGTTAATGAACTCGTCCGTGACGACGCTGCTGACGACATCGTAACAATCGCCGACGACTATATCGGCACATCGACCCAAATTCATTCACCATCGAACTTGACCTTCTCGTTTATCGCTCCTGCGTCGCGTTCTTCTTGCTATAAATAAGACGTTGGACGAGCAACTGCACGAACGCACTTATCTCTGGCTGTACAACGGTAACTACAAGATTTCATGAAATTAAAGAGCATTTTACGAATCGTTTTCAAGACGTAAACGGTATCGGTATATTTGGTAATCTTGATAGAGAGTTAAGTAAATCAAAATGTTCCCTTCTTGCTATGTATATAAACGTCTTTGTAGTGCTCATAATTCGCGATAGTTAAGCTTCGATATCCTAAAGCTTTTCTCGCGCTTTCTTTTATCGATTTACGCTGTTAGAGTGCGCATGTAACGATTTATTGCTCATATAGGGCGTCAGAAATTGGATGATTCGTGCTAAGTACTAAAATCGTGGGAAGAGAAAATGAACGTGGTTTGGATATGTGTACGATAGCGTGCATTATGACGGGAAGAAGTTAATGGCACTTCCATCAGAGGAGGGTGCCAAGAGGACGAAGACCTTTCGGTCAGATATTAACAGAACAAACAGGCGTGGTTAGAAAGTATCTCCATACCTGAAATCTAATGTCGCGAATGACTGAAATCAAGACTGAAAAAAAAAAGGCTTTGATTAACGGGTTGCTTCGAATTGATTATTTTAATATGTCCGTAGCAAAGATTGGAAGATTCTTGCTACGAACATATTATAATATCGTTTGAATAATCGAACCTTGGCCCATCTTCGACCGATCGATAAAAAGATTACTAAATGTTTCTAATCCTTTTTAAAAATCAACGAACAATTACTTAACAAAAATCTAACCGCTGCAGATATCGGGCGTAAACAACGCTTAGTATTAAACAGGTTTAGAATTGGTCATACTAAATTTATACATGTACATTTAATTTTTAACCCAAGCTATCGTTATCAATTTTTTTAACAAAATATTCGCCATATTCTATAAATGTTGTTAGTTTGGTATATTTGTAATTCTAGACCATTATAAAGCATTCAGTTCCTGTTTCTTTTCTTTATAGAGTGGATAGTTTACCAGTAGTGAAATGTAATTTACACTTATAGATTAAAATTGGACACCTTGTATATGCGTAATGATACAACAACGTAATTAAACAATTAAATAAATAGTTTAATAATATACAACTAGACATTAACTATACATTATATATAATTATAGATGATTATAGATTATATCTACTGTATAATATGACGAATATTTTATTTATAAAATATACTAAATAGTAAATAGTAAAATATACTAAATAATAATTCTCTGATTATTCTGCAAAAAAGAAAACACAAGTAAGGTTCATTCTTGTTATAAACCATTCATTATTGATATTATTAATATACGTAATTCTTTGCTTTAATTTTCTGCTAAACATAGTTTTCACGGGCATTAAAAGCCTTTTTATGAGACACGAAATGAGACATGAAAATTCCAGGACTGCAGCAAAGAATATAACAGATACATAAAAGACTTGTCGAAAAATATACGCACGTCCGACTTAATCGGATAAACAGTTGGTTATTTTTTAAGTGGCCATTCGATACGATCGGAATGCGATATCAGCCGATCTAAATGTCAGTGAAAATCGTGGCCAGTATCGAGCGAAGGGGAAAGTTGTTCGGAAAAATAAAACTGGAATGTTCGTTTGCGTTTTTCTAACCGTGCGTAATATTCCGCGAAATATTTCGTAAAACGTTGCAAATACGAATTCGGCTTGATCCTTTGACGTTATCGACTTTTATCTTTGAATTCGTTCTTGAAGTGGTTATCGTATACAGATAAATAAAATGGAATAGTCCATTTGAACAGACAAATTCCTTATTTCATTACTCCTTCCTAATGCAATGAAATTATTGTTACAAGTTATTATACTCTCTTTCTAGAAAATATTTGTACGAAATTTCAATTATAGCAACGATATTTCATGTGTTAAAATTGGATGGAACATCTTGTACAGTACATGAAGTTTATATCATCCTTTCCTCGTTCTTGGAGATTTTCTTTTTTCTCGTGACTTTTTCTCTCTTGCCCCTTAAAATTTATTATTACGCTCTATTAATCACTTATTAAAGATACGATAAATTTTCGAAACGTTTCTAAGCAAACGAATTTCCTGTAACAAATTAAAATTTTTTATTCATTTTAATTCTTCTCGGGATCTAAAGGTGTTAATCCATTCATATTTCTATACTATTTTCTACAAAATTAATGTGCATACTAAATGCAGGAATTAGAGAGATAGCGTCAGTATTGGACGAAGCAAAATTATTATTCGTCATTTGTCTACAGCTTTGAATAATTTTTATCCGCCATGGAACTTTTCTTTTAAATATTCATAAGAGACTTTATATTTAGCGATGTTAGTAAAAAAGGCAGTTTCAGTTAAAATTTGATTGAAATTGCTTCAGTTTTTTGAAAGGGGATAAGTGAGAAAAATCGATATTTAACAGAATTTTTAAATTAAATTTAAATATTAAATATTTTAGAAATTTAACAGAACCTTTTACCTACGTGTCTGGATAATTGAAAATTGGATACATCAACAAACAAATTAAAATGTTATTTATCTCTTTTTATCCTCTTCAAAATTTCCAAAATATTACTCCTCGTCGTGATTTTAATAAAAAATTGAGTAAACCAAAATTTTTTTTCTTTCCACCTATTAAAACCTTGATCGTATTGATAATTTGCGATGGTTAAGCCTTAACATTCAAAAGCTCTCTTGGTTAAACATCTGGTCGCTATAGTAAACACGTTTTACATAATAAATTTAATAAAACACTTTGAAAATTGTTTCCTATGAAACGATTACCAGGCTTATAGTGTTTAATGAAAATTTACCTTTACTCTGTTTCAGATACATTCGTTTCCTGTGCTTGCAGACACAATGACGCTTATGAGCCTGCTTCTATCTCTATTATTTGTCGCTATGACTAAATGTCAACCCATATCCTACGTGTACGATGAAAGAGAATTGTCTCGGGATAATCATCCTCTCCTACTTCTCGTCGATCACCGAATTCCAGACTTAGAGGTACGATATTCTCACGCTATGAAAATGCAATTTGCACGAAATAGCTGTAGGAAAAATATATGAGAAAGATTATAATAAGTATGATAGCTGATGCAAAAAAGTATTCGTACACGTTATTATTCTTCAATGAAACGTTCTTTTATTAAATTCCACGGTTCCCTACGAAAGTATTCGAATATTTACCACAGAACTTACTTATGTAGATATCAGATGTACATTGTACGGGACTTTTTGAAATTTTGTTAGCGCTGTAACGAGACACGGCTCTCGCGATTATAACAATAAAGTTTAAAACCAATCCGAAAATGTATATAGGAATTACAAGATATTTGTTGCAAACATACACATAGTGAAATATTAATTTACAATATAAACTGCGGTGTTGAATATTCATATTAAACTACATATTCATGGTTTATTACTACAGTGAATGATTGACTATTTAATTAAATATTTTGGTGACCTTGGCGAAGTGTATGCTCGCGATAAGTATCTTGCAACTTCTCTACACACATTTTCGGATTCGTCTGAAATTTTACCGTTATAATCGCGTTAGTTGTGCCTCGTTATGGGAGGCCCAGTGTGTCGCTCATACCGATTCCCGGGCCCCTCTCGATCGCAGCCGGGACGGTCATCATGGAGGTTTTAGTCTGGAAATTCTGGAAAATCTGGAAATTCTCACTGAAAATTGACAACAAGACGATAGTAATATTATGCAAGTGAATTAAGGAGATAAATATTGAAATAACAAAGTTATTATATAACATAATTTATGATAAAACGAACAGGACTCTTTTTACGTTCTATCCTTTTATAGTCGATAATTTATCAGATAATAGGATTATGGTCATTGTAAAATAAAGTGGAATAAAAATCTCAGCACCTGTTAAATAAGAAACAAACTTGTCTATTAAACGTACGATATTACACGTATTAATTCGATAAGTAAACTGCGGACATTTATGCAAATTCATATTTTTATAAATACAGATAAATGAAACCTACACTACCGTGCACAAATATTTGGACACTCGATGCGATTCAATTGAAAGATTGTGGTCCAGATGAACGCTACTTAAGATTAATAGAACTATAATAGATTGAAGCGTTAAATGTCAATGACTATAAGCAAACGCTTGGAACGTTGAGTATGATTGACATACTTTTTCTCAAAAGTGGATTTAAATATCGAAATGTGGAAGTTGTTCTATCGATTCTGATTCTCGCGCAAAATATAGCCTGTGATAAAACAAACAATAAGGTTTCTACATCTTATCCGTTTAGATTGGATAATTTTACGACACAATTGAAATAACATCATCGTGAAATCATTTGGTATAAAGAAGGTCAAGTTACTGCGATGCTTTTGCAAAATTTACCATTCTAGTTTAAAAACGCTGAAATTTATAATAAATTAGTTCCTCCCCGTAAAATATTCCCTCCCCGTTAGTAGAAAAATATTCATTTTAAGAAAAAAATTAATCATTGTTCGAAATACCCCACCAACTTACTAAAATATCGAAGACGGTTATGTATCGGAATATTCCCTTAAAAAGTTGTAGTAGAAAATATAATAATAGCAGAATGTTTAATTCGCGGAGTGATCCGGAAAATATGGAAAAATGTGAAAATACAAATGGTAGAAAAACGTGCTAAGTTGCTTTAAACATAAAAGTTTCTTAGTAAAAACGAAACAAAATTTTCATTTTAACTTTCCAGAAAGCATTTCGTCTATTTTCGTTCAAACTTGCTTCGAAACTTCGAGAAAAAAAGGTTCGCTGGACAAAAGAATTGTAAATCGAGCAAATGGCATTTAAAATCTTCTTTTCAAAATGTACTAACTATCGTTGAATGGACAATTAAATGTCTCTTACGAGACATGTGTTTCCTTCTCCTCGTGTTTGTAACGTGAATCTATTAATTAAATTATTCTGTTATTATTTCATTACATCAAGTCGTTAATTCTTTGCAATAAAACTTCCCAGCGAATTTGCCTGGGTTAAATATTTTTTTACAACTCGAACAACGCAGAAATAGACAATGAAATCTGGGCGCGTGCTGAAGTTCAAGATCCACGAACCTAACCCGCCGAGCCTAACCCCAACCTAACCTCTATCTATCAGATATTAGCTGGACGTGAAATGATTACGATATATCCTTTCACGAATCTCTCGCCTGGAGTCGCACGGGTAGAATCAAACGTTAAACGTCACAACCGTTTTCCCGTTTCATGGACCACCTTAATAAACAGATTATTGAAAAACTCTCTGTTTCGCGTTCCAAAGCGGACAATAACATGGTTGCTGTTCTGCAACAACAGAGAAATTATTCGCGGGTGAGACGTGAAAAGGATAACACGCTCGTTAAATTTCATCGTCGAGAGGTTTGTAATTGGAAATGGAATCGGAAATTCGTTCGACCATGATTTCCGACCATTCTTTCTCTCCATTAATCAAACACAATGTGCTAGTGTACTCGCATCTATAAACACGCCACTACTGTTCAAACGTATCTGGACGTTTCGCTGGAGTTGTAATTTATAAATTAAATTTGAATATTAATCGGCCGAATTTGATCAGAATATATGAATTGGCGATGGATTAGTAATTAAAAGTGCCATTTACTCTCTACGGAATCGGCAGAAAAATGGAATAAATGGTTCATTAAAAGATTAAGTAGGGAAAAGTAAATTTGTATACTCATTGGAAACTACATACGTTTAGTATAATATCGCTTGCAACCAGACGGCTGTAGTTTTCAAAATTCTCGCGTCAAAGACAAAGAGATTCGTTAGTTAAACTGTTAGAGATAATGTAGATAATTTGAATAACACAAAATTGTCGAATAAAAATAAATTCCAAATAAAATTCCAAACACCCGGAATTTTTAATCTTCACGCATATTTCTATTCATATACCTCTCATAGCATATTCTCATAACATATAATAACTATTCATAACATATTCCTATGTGAAAACAACGCAGGCCAATTAATTGGTTATAATTGATTTATTCAACTTGCGCGTGTGAACGTCGCATTAGCATTCCTCAAGGCATCTTTTCTTTCTATTCTTCTTGTTGCATGAATTTAATTAAAACTCGTCTCCTTGTCGGAGCCGGTGATTGTTACCAGACAACAACGCACTTTTGCCAAATGTTCTTAATTAATTACCTCCCATATTGTGTAAACGATAGAGGATCTATTTGGAGCGAGCCGACAATGTTTGGGCCAGAGCAATAGATACATCGAACGAGGAATAAGTGCTATATATCTGTAAGGAGAGAACATCGAGCTCCTGGATTCCTGGTCCCGATGAAACTCTCGAGATACGTACACGACAAGCTTCGATTTCAATACAGACTATACAGACAGATATACGGTCGATCACGAAAGTCTACGTACATGATGGCTCACGAAAGTATCCGAACACGCTTAGAAGCTAGATATAGTATGCACAGTGTTTCCTACTTTTTCCGGTTTAACTTTAGGAGCGCGATTTACAAGTGAAAATAAGGAAAAATGTTTTAAAGATGAAGTTTTGTTGCAAACGCTTTATTGGAAGGTTGCGAGGCAATATTGGACGCAGCGCGAAGTACGTACGTAGAGTGCAATTTCGTTATCACTGGATACAAAAAATTGTAGTACGAAGAGTAACTATAGAGAAAGAATAAACGCAATTTATAACTTAGTTACCGTTAGTCGGTAATTAAGTAACTTGGCAAGTTAGCAAAGTACGGAAGTCGAATATACAGGAAAATTTCAAACTTCTCACAGACGTAGTCCGTGTGATACCAATAACGGGACAGTTTCTTTTCTCAGCTAAAGAACGGTCCTAGGGGTAAAAACACCTTCCCCCAAAGAAATCTTCACTTTTCATATCATCATGAATATTTCAGTAAGAAACTACATAAGATACAGGGGGAAAAGTTAAATTAAAAGTTGCAGAACTTGCAAATAATTTTTCTTTGGTATTATCGTATTCTTAAATACGACATTTACTCCCTGAGGTAATGACGCTAGAATATTTGACACTTGTAGAACGTCCTTCGTATTATTCGAATATATTTGTCCATCTGTTAGTTCGGATAAGGCAGGCTCTATTGTACTGGCAGGTGGCTTTGCGCCGGGGCACTCGGTATATTTCACGAACGAATTCTTCTTTTTGTCAGCTCTTTATAACGGCTTGTAAATTACGAAAAAGCGAAGGAAGCGTGTGAAATTTGAAGAATGGCTGAAGGCAAAGGTATTCCGAGGTACTAGTACATGCGCGTAAGTAAGTGCTGTGGCCCTCTTCCGGTACGCGCCCCTAGACTTTTTCTTTATATTCTTGAACGCATTTTCCGTAAAAGTGGCAATAAAAGCTAGGAAATATCCGAGTGTGGGTAGGGTAGAAAACTGCGGCCTGCACATACGAGCACCGTCGAATTCCTTTCTTTCATTCTGCTCTTTTTTCTTTTTTCTTTTTTTTTTTTACTCCCACGGATATGCTCAATATAACTCTACCCTCGATCCGCTTAAACAGTAATTTACAGTGTTTTTTTTTCACCGCCACTTCAGCCGCGATATTGCCACATCGCCGAAGCGATGATCGAATTTTATCCTTTATCCAACACCGCTCAGTTAACTTTCACGACAGACATTCGCGTGTGACTTAGGTGCGCAATATTTTAATATTCATAAAATTCTTCTCGCTGCTATTCTGATATTACGCTTCGCAGTCATAACTAAAAATGCATTTGTCTGAAGAAAAAAAATCCTGCTTTTTGTCACGCATTTTCGAAAGGAAGATACCATCTATTTTAAAAGGCGGAGAGACATTAGACCTGGCGCGTATAAATGAGCGATCAGTCGTTAATCAGCGGACGGCTAATCTTTAGGCAAATTTATACTTTTGTAGAGACTATATAAGAAATAGAAGTTGAATAGAGATACGTTTTAGCTGCCAGAAATTATAACAGATTGGTATTCTACCATAGGTAGGTTATATAATTATGTATATTCTGTGTATTTTTGCATCTTCGAATTTTGTATAATTGCATTCACAGTCCGTTAACTAGTAATTAATTTTATTTGCAGCCTTCTCAAGTTACTTTTCTATTAAATTAAAGAAGCTTGTGAACAACGTTGTTTATCAATATTATGTTTTATTATTTATCTAGTATTTATGTAGTATATATAGTATTTAGTATTTATATACTTCTATAAATGAAAATAACGATCAAGTTATTATATTTTAGTTGGTTGATATCTATTTGAAAATTTCCCATGAGTAAGCACAAAAAGTCCGCTATCTATTTACGATAAAACCACAAAAAATATGCGTATTCAGATGCTTTTGTGCAGTAGTATATTTTTGAAGACTGTAGTTTGACTACAATTTTGGAAAAATGAAAAAAATGACCGGCTGTAAAAGTTAAAATATAAAAAAAATTATGTGTATACAGACTGCATTCTACGTCAGCAACAACTGAAGATTTTAGAAAGAGATACTACATCAGCAACTACGAATTAGCGTTAACATTCTTCCTTTTTATACGATGTTGCATCTATTCAGTTCATTCGCAGTATAGCAAATTGAAGTTACCGCTTGCGTCAAGACACAGCGCCATCTAATTTACTAAAAATCCTCTTAAGGAATTGATTGCAGATACCGTTGAATGAATAAGAAGATATCTGCATATTTAGAATAGATTGGATAAAATGTTCATGTGTTTTTGAACAAATGTCTTTGCATCGTTTTGCTACGTAATTATGAATTTTTCCAACCAAGTCATACCACCACCATCATAAGTCATACACCAAGTCATTCAAAAGTTTATTGTCAACAATTGCAATGAGTGAACCGAATATCTGACGACAAATCGCGTATATCTCCATTTTTCTCCGGGTATATCGCATATCGCTCATTTCCGCAACAATCAAACGAAAACGAGTTTGAATGTCTGAACTGTTATATGTAGTTTCGTAATGATGCGATAGCGACACAACTACCCTCTCATAGCAAATTTTTGAACTTCACTTGTAGGATTCCACCAGCAGAAGTACAAGGAACAACAGTTTTTCCTGTTTTTCGAAAACTACAAATTTCGAGTTATGCTGCAACAAATGAGCGATATAAGTCTTACGACTGAAAATTATGGATTTAAACTGAAAAATTATGAAGCGTCGCTCATATTCATCGATTTGGTACCATCAGACTATCGCTTCTTTAGATCCTTACAAAATTATCTGAATGGCAAAAGATTCAGAACCTACGAAGTGCACAATATGCTTCAAGAATATTTCTCGTCTAAACCACAAAAATTCTACCTAGATGATACCCAAAAGCTTGTGGGACGATGAGACAGTAATAGAGACTAATGGACATTTTATTATTGATTCAATATTTAATAACTGAAGTTCTCCAAATAGAATTCAGTGGAATGTATACAGTATAAACGCACGAATTTGTCGTTAAATTTTTATGCAATAAGTAGTTATAAACATAATGCGTGAGAAGATTTATACTTGTTTTTCTTATTTTAATAGCAGTATTTTACGTCATCCAGCTATAAATTTCAGTTTATTACAACCAACGTCCAGTTTTAAAAATGTGAAAAAGTCCGTAGATTAGAAAAGCAACAAGTACCTCTTATTGCTCTCGATGAATATTACGGGCCACTTAAAGTCTTAGATCTCAGTTTTATTACCCTGTATACCAATGATAGATCAGCTTAAAAACTACATATTTATCAAAATTTAAATCATTTATTTAATAACATATTACAATCATGTATTAAAATTAATATATGTATATGTATGATTTAAATATCCAGTTTTAAATGTCACGATTTAGATCAATCACAGCTATGCAAATGTTTAAAAAATTAAATGCTAAGTACTTACGAAATAGTAAAATTAATAATAGTCATACAATTCTACGTAAATTTAGAAATCAGCGTTACAACTTAATTATCTAGAAATAAAAAGCTTTTCGAACGTCAATTTGTTATCGCGTATTAATTTTGAAAAGTCGATCTGAACGCAATGTATGCAAACATCCTGACATACATATGATTGTAATAATCAAATTATTAGACCTTTCATCTGCAGCTGTAGAAGCTAAATTAAAATTAATAATGATAAGAATATAGGCAATGTAAATACGAATAATAATAATGTATGTACATTATAACTACACGCACATCATATATTACATTCGACTATTTATTTTCAGTTATAATCTTTCATTATTTTGTAAATGGAAAATCCAAATATTTTCCTACTGAAATGAGACAGGTATACACGTGAGAATGTCTTTCGTTTTAATCACATTTGGAAGAAATTGTACGTTTTCCCCTGGCAAAGTAGGAATTAAGTGCTCCATAAAAGCAAACGCAAGGATCGTATAAAAATACTTCCGTTTTTTACATAGGGTAAAGCTGATCCATTACCCGAACAAATGGGTTTTTAACGGTCTTGGGAATTGTAAACGAATAAATTACAACCACGTCTTGCGAAACGTCGGTGATACGTAATTATTAAAAGTTCCTAAGGTTATCAGTAGTAACAACGTTTCCTTAATAGATCAATTAATTCAAAAATTTAAAAAAGAATAAACTAATTCTTTTCGCTTTTCAAAATAAAAAAACTCGTCGTTTGGTCCAATTAAAAAAAAAGTGATTACGTTTTAAAGGGTTTGTGAATGTCAATGCAACCAACTCTATATAAATCATTCCTTCTTATACAAAGTAACAAATACAAAGACACTGCTGTGCCCGAGTATTAATGCGAGTAATTCTACTTATTGTAAAATATAACGATTTTCAACATGGAAGTAGCAAAGACAATCTAGATACACGTCTAGAAGGAAGGATGAAGGGTAAAGACGGAAGAATGATTGCAAGGATTTACGCGTGGAAATGAGATGAGTATTGGAAAGAGAGTGGAAGCAGGAAGTGCCGAATTTGTGGAGGACATGAAATATGTATCTGAAATATGAAATGTGACAGGATTATTTTAAAAAAAAACAGGATTAAATTACGGAGGTAGATGCAGTGGTTGTTCTGGGGGCACAAGATCCGAGGCCCGAGATTCTGTGAGAAATTGAGAAGGAAAAAGAAAGGGCTAGTGGGGAGAAGGGAGAACAGGAGAGGGAAGAAAGACTCTATATAATTTTATATTATATTTTTGTATTTTTATATTCTATATTGCCATAGACATTTCGTATTTTATGTTTCTGTTTGGACCTGTATATCGTTGAAGCTTAAACACTGCGAGACTATAAAAGACATAGACAACAAGGAATATAAGAGGTACCATTGTAGGGCTAAATAGGGTTTTAAGACTAAATGTTAAGTATGTTAAATAGGCTGATTCATATGTTAAGCTTGACGGTTGGATAGGTAGACGTTAAGGGTATACGAAAGAAATATGTAACTGAAATTCCGTCCTAATCTAGAGAGGAGGGACTGTGAAATATAAATGAACATTAAATGGAAAATAAAATAAATCAGAGATAACGATTTCATAATTTTCAGAATGAAATGTTCGACTCGGGAAACGATCCTGAATCAACGGTAGTCCGGACGAAACGATTGGAATCAAAACGCATTGGATCGTTGTCGATCGTGAATTCCTTGGACGTGTTACGACAGAGAGTTCTTCTTGAACTTGCCCGGCGTAAAGCTTTGCAGGATCAACAGCAAATTGACGCAAATCGACGTATTTTAAAAACTATCGGAAAAAGATCATTACCGCTTTACAACAAAGATGTGCCCAAAGCTATCGACTCAAGAATAAGAAACGGAATTGATTATGTCTTCGAACAGGAAGAGAAGAGCCACGATCGAGACGTGGTGCCAGAAAGGATCCCTGACAGAATGCAGAACTGGCTACGAAATGACGATTCCGCTTTTCGAGAAAGACAAGACGATCAAATGCGAAGGGTAATTATTCTGTTCGTTCGTTTTCGTAAATTTAATTCTTCATAAATGTACAGTGCCTCGCGAAAGTATTTGTACACTTACCACACGAAACTTTTACATCTATACCGTGCGTGTTATATGAAAACATGTTGAAATTTTATTAGCACTGTGATGAGACGCGACTGCCATGTTTATATTGGTAAAATTTAAAACCAATCTAAAAATATACATAGAGATTGCAAGATATTTACTGTAAACTTATATTTGGAAAGAAATTAATATACAGTATCGACTAGTATAGTTAAGTATGTGTATAATAAGTATCAAAGATGTATAGTGAGGCTTGTTAATATTCCGGCTAATTGCCTGTTTAAGCACTTTTTGTGATCTATGTAAAATATATATTTGTATTAAATTTCCTTTAACTAACTGTACACATTTTCAAAATCGTTTAAAATTTTATCAATATAATCACCATAGTTGGGTGTCGTTACAGCACTAATGAAATCTTAAAATGTTTTCTATAACATGCGTAATAGGTTTATAATAGGTAATAAAATAAAATAACAGACAAGTTTATTTCAAAATAGAAATGAATGTAAATATAAATTCCAATGTCTTGTTTGAGAAATAAATTGTTTCCAAATGATAATTTCAAACAATGATGGTTGTTCCAAATAATAATGTAAAATTATGAATAACAATTTTATACATAATAAATGTGCTAATTGTTGTCATTTATTCGCTCTTAATACGACTAAAAACTTAAATATTGTATCAGATAATTGAATCGCATGATTATTAATGATCATTAATAACAATAGCAAAGAAAACAGCCGTTTAATTGAATTTGACGCTGGAAGGGAGCACTTATTAACAAAGTCAACAGTGCTTGAAATGTTTACTATGTTAGTGGTATTACCTGTACGTGGTAATTAGAATAGACCATCAAAATATTTACAGTAGAAATAACTTTTCCGATTACACATATCGTCGAAATTTTAAAATTTCTGAAATTTATGAATGGAAGTTCCATGCCATATAGATAGGAAGAAAATTATTTTCTTGGTAAAGTCAAATAACAAATATCTACATTTCAAATAAAATAACAAGTAATAAAATAAGTTATTTTTTAAATACACCGTTGCTTAAATAACATCACCTAAGATAAAGCGACAGAGCAAATAACAAATAAAATAAAAATTTTATTCGAATGATTATTTGAATAAAATTATTTTTAAATTGCCCAGCCCTGGCCTGTACGTTGGATTAATGCTTCTTATTTTTTAATTTTATTTTAGATATTGACATAGAATAGCATTTTAAAAATATTATCTCGTAAAAAGTAAATAAAATCTCTGTTTTCAGATCCAAGCAAATGAGCTACGTTTGCTGTAATCAACACAAAGGAAGATCAAGTCACAATACACTATCGCTATATTACGATTTTTTATCTAACAAGCTAATGGATTGCATATAGTTTATCTATTATTCGTCATATTCCTCAGGTTTTATCATATATATATACATATAATACATACATGTATCTATACATTTTGTGCTGTGCAAAATTCATAATTTAATATCGCGTTTCATTCATGAATTATACGCAGATTATTCATGTGTCAAGCGTAAAGTAAATATTAGCGCATGAAGTTACCAGTAGTGCAAAAAGTTTAACAATCAGAATATAACAGTATTTTCTCCTATCTCTTTTATTTAAGTTTTAGTCGTCTTAATTCTAAGTAATTTTGTAGCATCCAGAAGAGGAGGGAAATAGAAATACCATGTGAAACATATAATATCAATTTCCTTGTCTATACTCGTACTTTTTTCTTCTCTATACTAATCATACAAAACGATTTAACTTTAGCTCTCGGACTAGACGTTTTACTATTTTCTATTTCTTCCTTTTCAATAGCGCAAAAAAAACACGAAACAAAACAGTATTATGCCTTGTGATCCCTTAAAGTCTGCCCAACCAGTAAACCCCAGACAGAAGACATTTTATATCCAATTTTGGATATAATTTAATGTAAATGTTTCTTCGTATTAGTATTAAGTTTTACGAACACGACGATAGAAATGTTTTAAAGTATTTTATTATAATTATTTTGAAATACGACTCTTAATTAAAATTAACTGCGAAGATGTGCAAAGGAAGAACAAATTGTATTTATCTATTGTACAGTAAAATTTCTTGAACAACCAAGTATTCATGTAATAGTTTGGTAATTATTTCAAGCCGAACTTAGACGTTATTTACAAATATAGATCCAAATGGCTGTAAATTTGATGTAATGTAATTATTTAAATATATAGATCAAACGCTTTCTTCTCAACAAATTTCACTCGTGAAAGAAATAAATGTAGTTAAGAATAAATGTTCCATAGAACTATCTCTTAAATACCTTTATTTTATGTAGATTATTTCCTTTTTATTTTCATTTACGTTGCTTTCTTTACGATTATATTCCTTATTTTTGTAACACCCTCAGAGAAACACAGATAGCGGTCTAGTGAATTTATATATTTATTAATAAATACTGCATTAGAGGCGTGTATTCTAAATAATCGGTGAATAGTTCCTTTCATGTGCACCACAGATTAATAGCTGTGCTATATTTTTCACCGAATTGCGTTTATGTCTACGTAAAACATCGAGGCGTGATTTATTTTTGAAATACATTCATTTTAGTCATATGATTTTACGCTAAATTAAAGACGCAATGCAAATAAATGTCTTTGAACATAATAAGATTATACAAAATTCATAATAAAAAAAACTTGTTGGTTTTAATTATGTTATTTCGTAAAATACGTACTCTTTCAATTACATTTGTTTTATTTTACTTGCATTTATCTTATAGCATTTTTATATTAAAAATCAGAAATTGATCTTTGCGGTTATTTTAAAAATACAATGATTAATGCTTACGATGTTTACGTTAATGTTAGAAAATAAATGTAATTAAATTTTATTATTATTTATATGTCGTATTATATAACCTATTGTTGAAGAAATGTGTAAGAAATTTTAAAAATGTATGTAACATAAATAGATTTTATTTATTTGAAAAACACGTACAATATCGTTTATTTATTTTTGTTTTAGATTTTCGTTTTTATCGGTTTAGTTACATAATGAATAATTGAAATAAAATAAAATTAATTTAAATAAGATTTGTTGTGTACTCTAATTGTACCTCTTTCACTTAATGAAATATAATAAAATGTAATAAGAATAAATGAAATGGTTGTGCAGTTTTTTTAAAAAGACTCATTTTATTCCTTATTATTACCGATGTTTCATATAATGCTTAATATTATCATTAAAATTATATATATCCCATCCACATAGTGAATGAATAATATTTTTTTCTAGAAATATAATATCTGTCAAGCTGTTCCAAATTTTACAGAGTATTATTGAAAATATTAATGTACAATACTTTTTATAAACATTTGTAATAAAACCCTAGTGAAATAGCTAAAAGAAACCACATTTTTTATTTTATATTTATATTCAAATCTTCTTCAATTCGTAACTTACTGAACGTATCTCAATTTTAATTTTAATTTTATGTATAAATAATTAATGTACTATGAAACTATACTCAACAAGCACAAGTAAATCAAGTAATTGTAAAATGTGGCTAATATTCCGGGTAATAAAGAGTTCAATGAAAAATAAAGAATAAAACAAGAATTACCGAAGGTAACTTAAAATCATAGGTCCAGGAAATGAAATATAATCTATTGTTCATTTGCAATCACATTTTACGGAGGTCTAGAACAAACACACTGCCATCAGACGCAGAAGCACCGACTTTGTCTCCTCGACTATTCCAACACACTTCAAAAATTCCTCCAGTTCCTTGATAACTATGTACCAATTGACCATTCTGCACAATTAAATATATAAGAAAATATATATAATGTGAACCTTCTATTAAATATACCAAACAAAAGAAGAATAGCTATCTTACCTGCGTAGACCATATATGAACACATTTGTCAAAACTTCCACTAGCAAGAAATTTGCCATCTGGACTAAATGCTACGCTATACACTGGCTCTGTGTGTTTCGTAAGTCTGTGTATACATGCACCTCTTTCTACATCCCATAACCTTACAGTAGAATCGAATGATGCACTAGCTAAAGTTAGATTCATATTTGGATTGTGAGTTCCAGGCCCAGTTGGGGACCATTTAATAGTATATATTTCTTTGCTATGAGCTTGTAAATCATGTACCCACGTATCTTGTTTCATAGACCAAATTTTAAGACTCATATCATCTGAACAACTAGCCAATAAGTTACCTTGAGGGTCCCATTTTATGGCATTAACTTCATTCTACAATTAAAGGAAAAACAAACTCTTTAAATTTTAAATAAATATTTAATTGAATCAAAGAATATAATTATTTCTGTATACATACTGTATGACCTTGGAAGCTCTTGATTGGTTTATCAACATTAAGTTTGCATACGTGTATGCATTGGTCAGTAGAACAACTAGCAAATGATGTATTTGTTTGCCAATCAACATCCAAGGCAGGTGCACAATGAAAGCTAAATTGTTGAGTACATTGCCCACTTTCTGCATCCCATATAATTGTTGTTTTGTCAACTCCAGCACTTAATATGTAGTTACCACGTTTATTCCATTTTAATGCAAAGATTGGACCTTTGTGTTGACCTAATGTGGATGCTAATTTACCATCTGTCTTCCAAATTCGTGCATAACCATCATAACTTCCTGTTGCTAATAAGGTACCATCACACTAAAATAAGTAACCAAATTATATTAGTTTCCTTTTTTCAACGTTGTAACTTAAGAGAAATAATCATTTTACCTTCCAATCTAATGAAGTAACATCTTTGTTGCTTGGCACTTCGGTACCACCTTTTTGTATGCAGTGACGAAGAACAAGCTGATTTGGAGCTTGTGAACTACCAGACATATCCCAAATACGAGCTGTGCTATCTCCTGAACCAGAAGCCAAAAGATCAGTTGTTGGATTCCATGCACATATGAAAACTTCCGATTCATGACCACGTAATATTGTAGCTTTAGTGTCTGGAATTTCAACAGCGCTAGCATTAGTTCCCCTGCTTGAACCTTGTTGTTGTTCATCTACTTCCATTTCTGTCCTATCTCCTCCTCTCTCATTTGTGCCTACACCTTCATTGGAGGTAACAACTGAAAACAGGTTAGTAAATTAATAACAATTACCAAATGGAAAGTTTTCTCTCCTTCTTGTATTTATATACGTAATCTGAAATAAAGAAATTCTGTTTTCAAAAAATAATACGTTAATATTAAATAACAAACTCTTTCATTACCTTCATATTATTTTATAGAATTAAAATATTATTTTATACTTGTCTTATACAATTAAATTAATAAAAACTGATCTCTTTTTACAACTACAGTCTGTATAAACTTTAACAATATTCTTATTCTTATTCTTTATATGATATTACAGTATATATATAAAGTAACTTGTAAATAGTAAACCTTTGTAATTCTTGTCCTTATTCTTCATTCCAGATCACACATATATTAATAATATTGTTTGCTCCTAGCTTTCCGACATGTTATAAATGTAACAGTGAGCTTTATTTTGCTATATCAGTATATAATTTAACATTACAAAACAAATTTTTTAATTTATTAGTACAGTATAATAAATATATTTTACTTTAATATTCTATGACTGTTATAACAAAAATATTTGCTCATAACAAGTCCGACAGCTAAAGCAGTCCATTAATGTACCTGGTATAATAAGGAGGTCTATAAAACTTAAGTCTTTTTATAGACCAGGGTGTGCCAGGATAACAATTTTTGGTTTCAAAATATAACACATAAAATATAACATGAATAAAAATTAATATAATAAGTCAAATTACCTTCCTCTCCATTTGTATCTTGTACTTCTGTCTTCACCTGTTGTTTTTGCTGATTAATTTGATTTTGTCTTGATGCCACAACATCTGGCATAACAGCATCAATAAGAGATAAGGATTCCACCATTCTTTGTTCAGTACCATCTTCGCCTATTGATATTTCTGCTTCTGTGTACTGTAACCCTTTCTGTAGAATTGATAAAAGTGCTGCTGGTGGTACTAATGCTCCATTTATGTTACTCTGTGATATATGTGATTCTATGCCAAATGTGTATGCGGAGTGTTGAAATCCTATAAAAAAAAACCACACAGAGATTAATTTGCATCTTTTATATAATCTACAGTACAACTTTTATACAATAAACTTAAGAAATAACTTAGTAATCAACGTCGTGGATATGCTTTTATTTGTGCTCAAATAACCTCTTTAAATCACGTTTGATCTATAATTTGTAATATATTATTGACCAATATGATATTATTAATTGCAAATATTATTGTGAAATGTATATATACATAATATAAGTAACAAATGTGTACAAACAATAGCAAATTCAAAATTTGCCAAAATTATTTGAAAAGAGGTTACGTAGTACTCCAAAAAATATACCAGATTCTTGAAGGTATCGGTAAACCAAGAAATTGACTTCATCGCTAGAGAAGCTCATCGTTCTTTACTTTCAAGATACTAGCACAACATATTTATTGAAAGTTGCGCCTAAAAATCACTTTGACTCACGTCGGACGCCGAGATTGCCGCGTCGAAGCCACTCTACAAGTCACAGACACATTACACATGAGACCTCACCATTGGCCAAAAAATACGAACAACAGTGTGTTCTATAGAGATACGTAACTAACTTCAATGTAATCTCTTCATTCAAAGTAACGAGACGATACTTTGAACGAGATCAATTAGATTTCATTTATTATTGTCAAATGGATTATGTAAAAAATATACAGTGGTTCATGGAAGTATTTTTTATGAGCATATTACGTATGTTATATGAAATATCTCGAAATTCCAGTAGTAGTGTAATGATAACTTACTATCGTGATTATATTAATAAAATTTGAAACGATCCTGAAAACATATACAAAAATAGCAAGTTATTTAGTATAAGTATATGTTTTGTAGAGATCAAAGAGATGTTTATTAAATATTCATCAATTTATCAATATTTCATTTATAAATTTATAAATTTCACAAATTTATCAGTCATTCATAATATGTAATTCGATTCATTCATAACATATAATTCATAACATTCATAATATATATAATATTATCTGTAATATTTATTATACATATATATGTGATTATTCTATACGTTTATCTGAATATATATTTTGAAATCTTTTAATAGTTCTAAACTAAGCGAGTTATACAATTCTATGTTATTAAAATAGGAATAATTACATAATTTAAATTATTTTTTATTCCTCATATTGTTTATATTTTCCTTAAGAATCTTACAAATTTCTTACGCATTTAGACCACGGTTTTATATGCCACATGCAAATATCTCAAGATTATATGATGGGAACTGTATGATTATTAAGATTGCTGAATTTGTTTTGTCACATTCTACAAAGATATCGAAAAATGAGGTTCTATTTCTAAAAATGACCATGAAATGATCAAATACTGTAACTTTGTCCTGAAAACATTTTTCATGCAACAATAAATAAGGCAAAAATTTAGATGATCTCACTTAACTGAGCCACTTTATATAAATTCTATACAGTTACAAAAATGACCAAGATTTAATACATTATATTACGATTTTTTAAATTATAAACTTAGTATCTCTTAGTATGTCTAGTATAGAGTGAACTAAGTAGAATCTTAAAATTTGAAAAAAAGGAATTGATGCTCTTAAAAAAATTAAAAGCTAATTAATATTTTTATTTAAAGTGAAAAAATCAAACATTAATTTATTTACAAGAACAGTACATTGTTTCTAAATAAAAAAAATATTTTTCTAACTATTGGAATCTATCTGATTATTTTCATTTTTGTCATTCATTTCTTTCTGTTTCATCCAAGCTTTAGCAGATGCCAAGAATTTAAGATTAGGTCTCTGTGATTCATCTTCTGGGAAAACAAAATCAAATACTTCTTCCCAACCATCATCACTCTAAAAACAAAAATTACATATGTGAACAAATGTTTTTTTAAAAATAACTTTTAAGTAATACAATAAATTTATTCACCCCATCTTCTCCAACAATACGTCTTCTACGTTTAATCCTTCGAGGCATTTTTTCCATAATTTTAGCTCGAGTGTCATCATCTCCTTTCTCACTTTCAAAATCTCTCCATGCTTCTAAAAGCAATGCTCTACTTTCTTTATCACCGTTCGATCTTAGTGCATCGTTTCCACGTTCAAAAATTCTTCTTGCCAGCACAACATTATCCAGACCATCCTCAGTTGTCGAATTAGCTAATTCAAACTTAGCATAGGCAATCCAAACCTAGATGTCATGATTTATATTTAATAACACATAATCTAAATTAAATATCTTGTATTTAATTATAATCAGTCTTACTTTAACATGAAGTGTACGTTCCAATAATCTTTCGAATAATTGCCTTGCGTTTTCTGTTTCATCTTGTGATATTTCAAAATCAATATATGATTTCCATAAGAGTTCTGGCATATCCAATCTATAAATTAAAGTAATGATACAATATCAGATTACGGTAATATAAATTACTTATACTTTTAAATACTTTACCTTGGCTGTGATATAGCTAATTCGTAAATAGCTCGTGCTCGTTCTACATCGCCCAAAAGCGTTTCTAACTCTGCGAACTATGTACAAAAATATTATCAAGAATGATTTTTATACACATTTAACCATTGAAATGATAATAATAAAAATAAATAAAAATAATAAAATAATAAATTATCATACCTTCATCCATGTAGTACAATTTTCTGGTCCAAATTCGAGGAATTTTTCATATAAAATTCTACATCTATCAAATTCTCTCAATTGTATTTCTAAATCAATGTATCCACGATATAATTTATCTCTAGGACAAATACCCAACGCCATACCCTATAATCAATTAAAATAATTTTCTATGCGGTGTCACAACTTATAAATTTTTGTAAAATTATTACTTACTAATTTTTTTCTAGCTGCTGTGAGATTTTTCTGTCTTATTTCAAAATACGCATAAAATAACCAGATTTTAGAGAAAGTGAAATGCTTGTGAGGAATTAATTCTAAGCAAGCTCTGAAAACACATAAACACATTAATCAAAATAAAACATCTTCTATGGTAATTTTTAAGGTACTAATTACTTATAGACTTGTCTGCATCTTTCTATATCTTCAGTATCAAGTTCCTCAAAAAGAGCATAATTTATCCAAAGATAAATATATCTTCTCCAAAATAGCTTTTCCTATGAAAAATGATATCCTCATACTAACATTTATTTACGATATATGTACAAAATGCTAAATACATTAAATACATCTCTCTTACTTTAGTTGGTGGTACATTGGCTATCGCACGTTCGTAAGTTTCCCTAATGACATCCACATTCCCTTCTGATTCTACTAATCTCAAGTAATCGAACCAGGCATCATAATTAGAAGGATTTTCTTTCACTTCTTGCTCGTATTGATATTTTCGTTTACTTACTATTACATCTTCAATACCTATAAATAATAATACAACATGATTGTATGCATAAATATATATTTATAAAATATTATTCAGTATGATAAATCAAAAATAAATTATAATACCTGAACGATCTCCATATTTTTTCTCATGTATTGTGTATGCTTTATAAATTTCCTGTGTTTTCTCTTTTGGAATATGATCTAATGCATACTTATAAATTACTCTGGCTCGATCATGCTACAACAAAATAATATAACATGCGTTAAATTAAACTATGCGAAAAAAATAATTTTGGTCCTTCCTTACTTCTCTTTGTCCTTCCTCAAACTTTGCAAATGCAATAAATAGTCTTTCATCCAAATTTTCGTCGCCATAAAAATCAATGGCGCGTTCATAAACATTGCGAGCACCATTAATAAAACCATGAGATTCTTCAAATCGTGCATATTTTATCCAGTGCTTAACATCAGGATGTACCATTACAAAACGTTCATAAATTTGTCTAGCTCTCTGAATTTCCTTATATCTCAATTCGAATTTGATGTATGTTTGCCATGCCTGTTCATCAGGTTCCCATTCCATCCATCTTTCAAATATCTGACGTGCTCCTAAATAAATATTTCAATCAATAAACAGTCAATATACTATGTTAGATTAAAATTAAAAGAAGGATTTACCAGCAATATTTTCTAACATTTCTTCCATATAAGTGTATTTGTACCAAAATTGATTTGCTCTAGGTAATATAGTAACAGCACGGTCCCATAAATTTCTGGCATGATTTACTTGACGATTTCGCATTTCCATTTCTGTGTATTTGAGCCATAATGTAATGTTTCTATGGTCAACATCTAAAGCACGTTCATATATGGATCTAAAATTCATAAATAATACAATTAATACTTTTATAATTAATACAAAATAATAATAATGTTGTTTATTTTTTACAAAAAAAGACATTAATCATAAATATATAATCATGATGACTTTAATATATTTCATACCTTGCTCGTTGTATCTGCTTTTGACTTTCTTCCCATTGAGCATATTTTATCCAATTTGAAATCACCATACGATTTTTACGAATATTATCTTCAAAAGCTTTACGTTTCCGATGTTGATAATCAGCTAACTCATGAGGATCAGAAATCTTTTGTTTTGGTGGCTGAAGTAATAGAAATATATATAAATATTCATTATATATCAACTTTTCAGCTGTTCAGCTTCACATATATTAAAATTTATATATGGATAAAAATTACATAAAATTAATAAAAATAATGAATGGTCAAAATTGAATAAATAAATGCAAATATACTTACTGGTGGTAAGATTTCTAGGTCCCGTTCTTTTGCCTCCCGCAAAAGTTGCTCTGCTGTTATTTGAATTTCAGCAGGTGCTTTATTTTTAACCTAGAATAAAATATAGTTAAAATAATTTGATATAATATAAGAATTATTTCATTCTCATATATTACATTATATGATTTATATGTGTACTAAATATTTAAAAGTGTTACATACCTTTGCCACTTTTGGCATTTTCTGTGATTTTTCCATGATATTAAATTTAGTTCAATTCTTTCTACACAATAAATATTTTAGAAATATTTTTATCCTCCTGGTTAATTCAATTTTTATAATATATTTATGACAAAGAACAATGTATATTTTTTAAACTAACCATGATCTAAGAATAGCAGGTCCAAATACTATTTCATGGGAATTTTTATACAATACACCGATAATATTTATAATTATTATTGATATTTACAATTATTTTTAATTATTAAAATGTACTTTAGTAAACAAATATCAAATGGAAAGGCTAGGTATAACCAGCTATAACCAATATATAACCATCGATTAAGACAAGATAAAAGAGAATAGATGTGACATTAAACGGGATTTTGTGTCTCAGGTTCTGAAATACCGACCTACAAAAATATCATGTAGCAGTACATGATGATAAGAGTTCGCGACTGTGCGTGGTTTATTTTACCAACTTAGTATTGGAGAAGTCACTGTACGTGGTTGCAGCTTCGGCCTGTTTAGTAGTTTAATTCAATCACAGATATATTTCTATAGATTTCCTCTTTGATATAAAATAGATAGAACATGCAATACTTTTTCGTACTTTTAGTTATTGGTACATATTACAATATTATATGCACAATCATGTATACATATACTCAGATTACATACAGATCCAGCAACGGTGAAGAATGTCATTATTTTAATTTGATTTGTTTTGATGTATTTTAGTTCTCTTATAAGCTACATATTATTACCATGGTACTACCACAAAATTCTTTCAGGTCAATACGCGGTCTTTTTTGACAGATCTTCACTGATTCGAAAATGTAGAATTATCTTCCAAAGCTACCACGAATAATTTTTTGATACTCTGTACATGTACGTACTACAAAAGTATTAAAAGTATATTTGATTTAAATTGCACTCTTTTACAGGAAATATTTTGAGATTTAAGAATTTCGTTGATGCTTTAAGCATTGACTAAGGAGAGGATAGACGTGGCATTAAATAGAAATTTATTTCAGTTTCTCTAATATCGACGAGGAAAAAAATCAGAGTACATATTTCTTACGCCCTCTGTTATTTAATACGGTGAACGTAGGACTTATGATCAACTTAATCATCAAATGCGATGAAGAGATAAGCCTCGATTACATGCAATTCAATACACAATAAATAATATCGGCCGGTACTGATAAACTTCAACTTGGTTTATATGTCTCGCATCGTACATCACCCAGAATATAATGGATCGAGGTTAACGAAAAGAAACGAATAAAATCTAGTTCACTTATGTGAATTATTTCAAAGCTATATTCAATTCGACGGGCAGAAACGGGATAACATGAGCGGAAATGGGATAAAAAGTGTAAGGAAATGCGAAGTTCGAATACCTGGTTCGACCGCCTGTTTTTCGTTACCTTCGGATATGAGAAAAAGAAAGCGTCAATATTAAAGGCGCCGTAAATTAATCCCTCATCCGCATGGTGTGTGGACCAGCGGTCCCAACGTCTTGCGATTGTGATTGCCTGGGTTCCGTCATGCTGGGTTCTAGTGAGAGATAGCGAAGTCACTTAGGGATGTTGAAAGGGACCCTCTCCCTCGCTAGCGCACAGGCTGACGAGCTTTGACCTTCTTCGCGGCTTTGACCTTCTTCGCGGCTGTGACGCCGAGGGTACCCAAGCATTCTTTGCACAATCGTCACAGTGGACAAACGTAAAATTAAAATCATGCGAGTTCGTCATTTTTCGAGTTTGCAGAACGTGCTACAAACAGGATTATCGTGAATTCGCTTTTAATGCTTCTTATAAACAGATGAAAACAGGAACAAATGGGAGAAAACGGGAGGACGCTAGTGAAAATGGGCAGAAACGGGAAAAATCTCGCGAAAACAAGAGGAAACCGACAGAGACGCTAACCCGTCTATACAATGGATCCCCAGTCAACACTTGTTAAAATTTTTTATGTACATATTATATACATTCACACATGCTATATGTATATTTGCTTTTCAAATTAAAGTAAATGTAGGAACTGTTTTCACTGAAGGAATATCATTTAAATGTTTAAATAACGGATAAATGCAAATTATTTAAATTCACCAATAAAGGTTCAATTAAAAACATAAAGTATGATACAAATTTTTTTTGTTTTAGATATGTTTTTCTAAATGTGTATTTTATACATATATTTAATATAAAAAAAAAATCTCTACTGGAATTCGAACCAACTTTTTTCAGATCGGTAAAATAAATCTGTGCGCTTATCTCCTAAAATTGTTACATTTGTTGGCAAACATAAGTATTAATATATCTATTTGTCATATTTATTAATTTTATTAGATAATTATAACAAATTTTACCTTATATAGTGTTTCTCGTTACAAAGCATATACGATACTGTTATGCTGTTACGTGAACGTAGTCTTAATGTGATCTTAGTCTAGAAAAGTCGATATATACATTTGGCACGTAATTTGAATCGTCAATCAAATATGTTTTAAAAGATAGCATGTATTTGAAGACTGTCTCATGGTTCGGTGCGTAGTACAGCGATAGGAAAGTTAGAACTTGGGAATAGAAATGCTTTGTTTAGCAAAATTGAAGGCCTCCTCAACAGGTTGCTTCTTCCGAATTTATAAATATATACCTTTTTTTCTTTACGTCATAATTTTCAATTTAAAATTTGTTTACTATCGCTTTCTATAAATTGATCGCTGTTACTTACTTTCCGATCGCTCTGTTGTGAATACATCGAATGTAAGGATCAGCAAAAAAAAGAAACAATTGAGATACAGTAAAACATCTCACAGAATTAATATTTCGACAGACCAATTTAAAAAAATAAAAATTAATTTAACTCTCATGGTTTAGTTCGTTTGGACTAACCAACAAAGGACGGAAGTTCTTGATGTTACAGTGATAAGAAACTGAACGTGTTTCTAGGGTAAATTACACTTTAGGGGCCGTGAAATTATTGATATTTCTATTTGTAATCTTATTTTAACGTGTTTTGACAAAATCAAGTTTTAAAGTGCGGAATGCACTGATTCAAAAGTTATGCGTATATAAAATCGAACATTTTTAACATATTTTACAGGTTATTTTGATGTCACGCAGGCTTCTAACCATGCTCTGATTAGTCGACACAAATGAGCATGCAAATGTTCACCTCTTCCGCTTCCCTTATTCAAAGATATACTGCTTGCGTATTGCCTGATCAAAGATCGCATACCACCAATTTGATACACTTTGCAATATGGCTGCCACAGAAATTCGCATAGGCGGTCGGAAGAGTGTCATTATCGTGAAAGTGGTCTTTTCCTCGCATTCAACCCTTTGGTCTCCAATTAAATTGTATCTTCTGGCTATGGATCCCATCACTAGCTGTAATTAGACGAATGAAAAGTAATTCAAATCTAATTCAAATTTCATTGTAGCTTCCACACTGTAATTCACTGTTTTATGAATGAATCATTCTGCAACGAGACCCGCGTAACTTCGAAAACAGTCTGTGTGGATCTTGCTGCAACATGTTTCTGTATACGGAAATTAACATCGTCGTTTCGCTATTCTCAACCATCACCATTCTACAATTGATATTTCTGATATCATCTAACATTCAGTGTTCTTCCACCCTTCTGCGGTCATTATATTTCCGCTTTCCAAATTTTACTTCATCATTCTGTTAAATAATATAAAAATAATAATAATAATATTAAAATGGAAAAATAAGTAATATAAGAATATAAGGATATAAGGAACATGCACAACGCCCGAACATCCACATTTGGATATCTCTCACAATTTTGGTTATCCGGCTTGCATTTTCTTTTTTTTTTTTTTTTTTATTAACATGGAAGAAATCCGCACGGACACCAGGCCACTTCTGGGAAAAAGCGGCGTGGTAGAGCCGGACTCCAACCGATTAAAACCTCCACGATGACCGTCCCGGCTGCGATCGAGAAGGGCCCGGGAACCGGTGTGAGCGACACACTCCTCTCCCCCGCGCACAATACATCCCCAAATGGAGCGGCGTGCGGCCATGTCACATCGCGCTTCGTCGCCGGAGCCGCCGTGCCAGGCAGTCCGGTTCCCCTACTGGACTGCTTTGCGGCCCCGGGGCGCAAAGCTGCCAGCACCTAAGTTTGACTACCGGAGGGCACGGCGGGCCTAGCGCGCCTCGCCGAAACGCGTCTACGGCCTCTGCCGCGCCCTCGCCGGTCGATCCTCTCAGGGTGGGAGTCCCGCACCCTCACCCTCTCCGCCCTCTCTCGCTCACCAACAATGCCTCGAGGATCGCCGGCGGCAAGAGGTCCCATCCGATTTCCACGATGAGGTCGCGGCGCGGCAACGCCCACGCCGAGCAGTACTGCAGCGTGTGCTGCGCCGAGTCCACGATCGCATCGCAGTCGCGGTCTGGCATGGCAACGCGCGGTCGCCTCTTTCCCGATTCGGTGCAGGTACTCACCGAAGCAACCGTGTCCGGTGAGCACCTGCATCATCCTGTAGGTCAGGGGAGGCCCGCCACCGTCCAACCAAACGTCCCAGTTTGGAAGGACAACCTCGAGGACCCTTAGCCCCGGCGCACCCGCTCTCATGTCGAGGCTGGCGCGCCATCTGTTGAGCAAGGTCCGCCGAGCCCGAACCGTAATGTCGGCGCCCACCGGGCCGACCCCGCCCGACGGACCCCGAATGCGGAGATAAATCTCGCGACATCTCAGGGCCTGCAATTCGAACGGGGGAAACCCGGCAAGCACCGCCACTGCTGCCGCCGAAATGGTGCGGAAGCCCCTCACTACCCTGATGGCCACCGTCCTGTGCAGCCTCCTGACCGCTAGGAGACTGCGACGGTTGGCATTCAGGTCCTCCGCCCAGATCGGGGCTCCGTAGAGGAGCCTCGATCGCACCACGCCGGCGCACTCCGACGCCGGTCCCGCCCGGCCGAGGCAGCGAACTGTTGAGAAAAGTTAGGTTAGTATGATCGCTAGTTACTACAAGCTAAGTTGGTACGACTTCTAGCGACGCTCTTTTGTCTTAGAAGTCGACCACGTGTTAATTGATCAAGTGTATCCTGTGAGTTAAGACGTGTTGTACAAGGCGGAGAAATATATAGAGAAAATCGAATCTGAGTGAATCGATTAATTATCAACCCCAAACCTACATCAATTAACACAAACGTCCTAAGGCGTTCGCCGTCGCCTCGACAGACAGTGCCAGGCGCTCGAAGTGGGCGCCAAAGGTCCAGTGGTTGTCGAGGCTCAGGCCCAGATACTTCATGCTGGTTTCGACCCCGATCTCAACTCCCTCCAACCTCAGGCGATAACCCGCTGGAGGCGTTCCGTAATCGGCCCTGCAGCAAAACCACATTGCCTCGGACTTCTCAAGGGACACCCTCAGTCCCAATCTCTTGATCTCGGCGACCACGCAGGCCACCGCCAGCTCCGCCAGACGGACGGTTCTGCCCCACGCCGTGTCCCAGACCAGCACCAACGTGTCGTCGGCATAGTACGCCAGTGCCGAGTTCGGAGGCATCGGCGTCCGAAGCACCGCGTCATACACGATGTTTCACAGCAACGGACCCAACACCGAACCCTGCTGGACCCCGCGGTACAGCGCACTCCGCCCCGGACGGTGTAGACGATACTCCGGTCCCGGAGGAATGCCTGGACCACACCCCGCAGATATGTGTGTACTCGATGAAACTTGAGGGCCCGGCATATCCTGTCCCAGAGGATGCTGTTGAAAGCGTTGACCACGTCCAGCGACACGACCAACGCCACGTAACCACGCCGCTCAGCCCATCCGGCTTACATTTCTAATCTTCCACTATCATCTCGCGACAGTAATGGAAACACGCCGCAATTATGGATGGTAATAAAATTGTGACACTTTCACCTACCACGACGTTACAAAATTGATACGCAAAGCAGTAGATCAATCTTTAAAAAACTTATCTAATTTTTTAAATAATTTGAAGAATGCGTTAATTACATATTGGTTACTATACTACTACTTACTAGTTACTATATTACTACTGTACGAAGTTATTTTTCTTTAACGTATTACACGTCAAAAAATTTGGAAGTTCATCGACATACATATGTTAAATTTGCAGTATTTACAAGCATCTCACGCAAGACACATATTCATCAAGTTTTAATGAATTGGTTAACCTCGTGGGATTTAAACATGAGCGAAACAGTTTTTTTTTATAAATGATAATAGGCCAGCCTTAGTAAAAGCTATCAATAAGAACACAAATTGGACGTGTACTCTGTGTTTTACACATTGCTTGCAACTAACAATTAAGTTCACGTTGTAAAATCTTCCATAGTATGAATTGCTAAGTAAGAAATACAGAACAATAGTAGTTTTTTCTCCGTTCTTCCACTGCCTAAGGAAAATTTACACAAAGATAATTATCACTAAACCAAAATGCATCAGCCCTACAACTTATACAGGCAATAGACATACAGAGTGGTTGGTAACTGGTGGTATAAGCGGAAAGGGGGTGAATCTACGCGAAAAAAGAAGTCGAAAATATAGAATAAAAATTTTTCTTTTGAGGCTTTGTTTTCGAGAAAATCGACTTTGAATTTTCGCTCGGTACGCGTGCACTTTATCACGTCTCGTTATAACGGATCTCACTGTAGATCAGGAAAGCGTGGTGGCCAAGCACCAGCACTACCAATCCAGCCTTGGTAATGTTGGTTTAAAAAATCTGTCACATGACGACTAAAATATGGCGGTGCACCGTCTTGTGAAAAATTAAACTTCCTCTAGTTCTCAGCGGTACATTTAATAATTCCGGTAGTTCGTTTTGTAAGAAATCGAAATATGCTGCTGACGTTACATTTCCTTCGAAAAAATATGGCCCAATAATTAGATGTCCGATTATGCCAGCCCAGATGTTTACGTTCCATCTTACTTGAAAATGTGTTTCAAGAATAGAGTGAGGATTCTCATTTTGCCAATTATGCATGTTATGGACATTGAACATACTGTCCCTTGTAAATTTCGCTTCATCGGTCCATAAAATTTTTAACAAAAATTCTGCATCGTTGGCATGCTGTTAAAGCAACCAATGACAAAATGCCTTTCGCGAAATCTTATCATGAGGTATGAGTCCTTGTACCCTGGTGATATGATAAGCATGTAAGTTGTTTTCGTGTAGAATTCGAAGAATCGTGAAGCAACTAAGATTATACCGCAAAGAAAGGTTTCTTGCACTTATGTCAGGATGTTCCAAAACGTCCTTTAGTATTTGCTCTTCAACATTTACACTAACGCGTCGTCGACGACCACCATGTCGTCTAAGTTTTTCAAAAGAACCATATTCGCCAAGGGTTCGTTCTGCTCTTTGAATAACACGTTTGTCAGGATGTCGACAATTGGGATACCGGTATCTGTAATGATCAGCTGTGGTGCGTTATCACCACACGCACCTAACGAAAGTATCATGTCCGTATATTCCCGATTGCTGTATGTAGACATGATGGTAGACTAATAGGTACTGATAGTGGATAGCGATAAAAGTCGGATAGTAAGTTAATAGGTAGGAAAATACGGCGGTCACATTGGAAGTGTTTATCAACATAACGTCAATCGAGACAACGATCTACAGTGAGATCCGTTATAACGAGACGTGATAAAGTGCACGCGTACCGAGCGAAAATTCAAAGTCGATTTTCTCGAAAACAAAGCCTCAAAAGAAAAATTTTTATTCTATATTTTCGACTTCTTTTTTCGCGTAGAATCACCCCCTTTCCGCTTGTACCACCAGTTACCAACCACCCTGTATAATACTCTTGCGTTCAGGACAATCGTAGTGCGTGTGCAAACCTTGTATAAATGTCGCCTATGTGCTATTGTTGCGATTCTATTATAAATACTCGCGACCGGGACAATCGCGATGCGTGTGTGACTTTGTTGTGGATACTCACGGACGGGACAATCGCAATGTGTGTGTGATTTTGCTGTAAGCACAGTTTACGTCTCTGAATATCATGGTCTTCTTCACTACACTTGTATGAGGTAAGCTGCCGCCCATGTGTTGTTGGGATTGAAGGTTACTATGCGCCCCACTGCTCAGGCTGACCTTCCTTCTTCGTGTAAGGAGGTTTACTTGCGTGCAGGGGCATTTTGACTGATTTTTAATTGTCAATAACTAGAAAGCAAAGCCGATGATTTTCATTTTATTTTAGCTTCAAGAATCACCACTTAAATTTTTTTACACCTATAACCGAACATCCTGTATAAACTTCTTATTATTCTTATAGCACCTACTATCCGGTAAGTTCAATTAGATCTTCCATATCTACCTTTTGTCTTCGTACCCTTCTATATTCTATATTCAACGGTGTAATCAACTAATCCATTTATAATTCCATTTCATCAGCAAATTGCCACAAGAACGAAGTAACACGACGTCTAACGTTCGAGGATTTAACACAGACCTGTGTTAATAATGAAACAGAAATCGATCACAGCGTAAATGTACCTGTTATTTATCCGTCTATATCTAAAGATAGCAATCAAACCTTTATTTCACGCCCTTTGTGTTAAGTCGATATTAGAATCATAGAAAGAAGGAATGAATAATCAAGGCAACACCTGTTATCATGATTCATATGTATTGGAGCATACGTGAGCGACAGCTTTAGAAGTCGATCAGACACCATGCAAACGGAACAAGATTTGGACATATCGGTCATCTTCTCGATGTTTTTCTTGAGGAACATCGGCTTATGGATATCCGACAATCGCGCGGAAAACCGTCGGATGAAAATAAAGCTAATGTGCACACTATTCAATTCAATAGATGCCTCGATCGTCATTATGAGAGATTTCTATTTTACTTGGTTATACAAAGGCGTGAGTATATTTGATGGATCTAATTGTATTAAATGAAATTGCGTACATGTTATACTGTCGTACGAATAATCTAAAAATTTAATAGTAATTTATTACGCATAGAAAAATGAAACAATTAATAGCGTTAAGTTCTAGAAGATATTTGGCAGGTGTAGTCAATATTTTTCTAATTATTGTTAAATCATATACGTATGTGTACAAAAAATATGTATTAATTTCTCGATGCATGGATTGTTTTCAATTGGCACTCGTATTCAGTATTCGTTTCTATTTATTAAATTAAATAATACTTAAAACCGTTGTTATACGTAACGTGGATAGTAGTTCGTAACATGCGTAATTCAGTTAAAACTCTGTAAAACAAACGACTATATTATATAAGAAAAATTCATAATAGCTCATTTCAGGACATTCTTTACGTTACTACCAACATATTAACTGTGATAATGGGTCTAATCAAGATATGTATCATATTAATGCATAAAAGGGAATTTATAAGTCTGATTACGTACACGCAACAAAATTTCTGGAATGTTAACTACGATACACGCGAGAAAGAAATTTTAAAGAATTGCAGAAAGACTTGCACCTTTTTCGTCTGTTCTGTCAGCGCCATTGGCATATGTGCTATGCTAGCTTACCTGTCAACACCGCTTATTAGTAGGTTAAAAATATTCTATTTGTTCATAATGTGTTGTTTAGAACGTAATACCAAAACACCAACGCTACGTTGTGATAGAATTAACTAAAAAGCTAGGGACTAAACGAAAGAACAGCTGACGGCAGATTACACGCACTTCTAATAAAATTAAAATTTATTATTAAATGCTTAAAATTAATTAACAGAAAAGACAAAGAATTTAACACCTAATGGCTAAGCCATTCTAAGGGCTAAGCACGGTTGTAATGTTGTGCTGTAGCGCGTACGATTAAAGCGATTAGAACAAGTTAAGACCAAGAACGGTATATAGATAATAATATACTTTTGCCACAAACTCTTATACTATATAAGAATTTGTTGTCGTATAACTTAAACAACCCTTTTTTTAAATAAAAGAATCTTGATATAGTATTGCTGCATTTAGATGTTTAAAAATTATATATACTGACAAATATTTCTCTACCCTCGAAGGCTGAAAATTTCATAAACAGAAAAATATACCTAACGATAAATAAACAAAACATTTGATATAGAAAAAAGTACATCATCTAAGCGTTTATTACAGCAAATGCTGGGAAAAATAAATCAGAAAGAATATTGCCATTCAACGTGTGGCTAAATTTACCAGTATCTATATCGCCTTACTACGAAATAGGATTCCTTATACAGGTACTTAACTTCTCGTAAATTTTTCTAACGAATGTTACTTTAGTTACCTGCGTTATATGTATACCTTTATACACTACGTCCAACTTATTATACAATGACTTATACTTGGATACTCACGGAGGTAAAATGTATTCGCTGTTAGTCGAAGTACACTCTTAGAATCTTCTATAAATCTATAAAATCCTTCGTATCGATGATTATAGTATAAGCGACATATCTGCGATTTTGTAAGAATTAATTTCTTCCACGAACTGCGACAGGAGAAATAATATTTACTTTTTGCAGACGATAAGTTTGTATTACATAGCGGTCAGTTATTTTTGCTTCGATAACGTTTTCTGCATCCTCGCCGTACATTTGACTGGCCAGTTTCGCATACTTCGATACAGGTTCGCGAAACTGTGTGACATGGAACATCAGATAACAGAGGAAGACACGGGATTGATGATAACAAAGCATGTGCATACATTTTACGAGCAATTGAAGTTGTACATTCAACAACATCAGACACTGATTGATTTTTGCAACAGGCTTGAAGACGTATACACGATGCTAATATTTGGACAAGTGTTGGTATTTAGCGTGTTAATTTGCCTGTTTGCTTATCAGGGACTAGTGGTTAGTATTTACGTGCCATAATACATTGCTATATTATGAAATTTTATTAAATATTTGGGAATTTCTAAATGAACAATTTCCTCTTAGGTTGCTGCTCCTTTTGCGAGACGTTCCATCTTCGTCTTTCTTTTAGTCGGTTCAATGGCTCTACTGTTTATGTTCACCTATAGTTGTGACGGTGTGATAGAACACAGTGAGAAAGTTGCTATAGGAGCATATTCGGCGCTGTGGACGATCATGCCAATGAACAAACCTGGTAGGATGCTGCGAAACGATCTGATAATGGTGATTGAACGATCAAGACGAGTTTGTTGTCTTACTGCGAACAATTTTTTTCCTGTATCATTGGAAACTTACACTACGGTAGATATAGTATCAACTCTAGAATAAATACTTGTTGCGATCTATAAAATTTGAAGTATAGGACATTTTAAAATACCAGAAAATTATAATTTCTGATATTGTGAAATAATTTACTTATTAACATTTTGCAGATTTTATCTACCGCAGTATCGTATTTCACGTTGTTAAGGAATAACGTAGAAGATAAAAATGTAGATTGATTGATAAAGCAAATCATCAACAAATTCCGTAGAGTATTCGAAGAAAATTGCCTACGATACTATACAAAAAAATTGCATGTTTACACTTAATTAAGGAAAAAAAATTATTGAAGGGAAAATAACTGCTAATTTAATCTCAATACATGTATAATCAACAATCAATATGGAATTTTTCATATATGATTTCAATACCTTAATATATCAGCCAATCATTAGCAATACGATATGTGCTTTTCTTAATATTAATAGTAGATTAGTAGTAGATTCAATATCATAATAATGGATTTTATTCAGTACTCTGAAAATCAAAAATAATATATAATATACTCATAAATATAATGTATAATATACTCATCTAATTTATCCAAGTAAGCTAAAATTAAGTATTAATTGCTGTTAGTTGTTGTTCTTGGTTCTATAGTTTTAGGTACCTTAAGACAGCATAATTTACATATTATTGTCTGCAAATAAAGAAGCCTGTCTTCATGTTACAAAATATACGTGCTAATATATAAAATAAATGAAACTGCGTACTTGTTATAATACATTGCTATAGAATTAATATACATTTTGTGATCAAAAGGAAACTCAAAGGAAATGATCTTTATACACCATGCCATGACTGTACATTTAGAGAGGATTACATGTGTTATACTTTCCAACTGCATTTATTTTTCTAGCGAGGAAGTAATCAATATGTGACAAACTGCTAGTTATACATATATTATAGGAGCCCTCTTTGAAGCATATACGGGGTGAGTCACCAAAAGCAAGCCACTTAAATAATTCTTTCAATTTATACGGCGAAATGTTTGAAAGAAAAGCTTGAAATAAAAGGTTTCGACAGGAAATTATTACGTGATGGATTACACGTTCTGAACATCACCTCCATTTTTTTTAATTGAGCTATATATTTTTGAACACCTACGATTGTAGCCCTTCTCATGACGAATTTTATATTATATTTTATAAATAAAATACGATTTATCGCTTGACGAAAGAAAGATACAAATAACAACTTATCATTAAAATTATCAAATATAAACGACCATAAAAATCTGAATAGCAGATGTTTACTTTCACGTACATTATCTTTATACATGTATAATATGCTTTTAACACTGTGGTGCACAAGGATGTCGTACTGAATAATTTGGCTGTTGATTGCAGCATTGGCTATGCCGATACCATTTATCTGTCTGTTAAAAGAAAACCAAGTTAAACCAAGTTAAATGTTATAACTGCTCCATTTGGTTGGATACTTTTACATACACCCTGTAATAGATAACTTCGTCCTGGAATAGGATAAAGCAAATCTGTTCCAATGCTATCCAAATTTGATGTCATTATTATATCAGCAGTAGAGCTATATGTAATAAGAGGTCTTCTCATAGGCATTGTCCAAATAGGTTTACATTCGTCAGGACTAGGTTTTACATGCCATGCGTCTGGGTCATATAAACAATTATATTTTACACACATCATTGGCTTCCTAGTTTTCCTGAAGATTTCAATGATATATCATGAAAAAGTACTTTTCAGATAATATTAATTTTATATCTTTATATGATCTAGTTTATTTCTAATATTCTAATTCGTCCTTATCTAGTTTATATTTAAATTTATTTTTATCTTACATTTTTACATTACTTAACAATTTAATACGTTACAGAAATTAATACATTCGAAGAAAACATTATAGAATTCATTCCTTACATTCCATCCATCTTATTAAAGAGACATCTTAAACGTCTAAGTTCTTGACCAGAATTTGAGACTCTGTTAGAAAAGCCCCAACTTCCAAGTGTCTCTTCTATACTAGCACCATTGCTTTTTAAACATTTGTACGACATCTTTGATTTCTTTTTCGAGCTATATCAATGGTATACAATTAAAATTAACGAAATTAATATAACAAATAATAAACTTGGAAATTTTTTGATGTAAAACATCTAAAAATATATTTTAAGAAGATATTACATTATCATCATATGTTTTTTATTTTATTTCTATAATCGCAAACTTCAAGTAATATTAAAACGCTGATATTCATATTATATGTATTGTGAAATGTAATTTATGTATATACTTATAACAGTAGTGAAAAAGAAACAAAGAAGAAAGCTGACAAGATCTATGCTTTCTTTGTGGGTTTTATACCATTAAAAGTGTAAATAACTTCATAATATGTTGTGTATCAATATATAAAATAAATGAAAGGTTTTTTTAGAAAGGGATGAGACTTCTTATAATAAATGTTGTTTGATTGCATTCCTACTAATTTATAGCTTTACAATTAAGTCGTATATTTATCACAATAACAAATATTATATACATACATTTTTCTATGATAATATGTACAAATAATCTAGGAAAGATTATTTGAAAGAATAAAAATGTAGCTAGTCGATGCTACTTTAAATAAAATAAATAATAACAATACTTTCACAAATTTTTGCTTGTTTTCAAAAACTATATTAAACTAAATTATATTTGCTTTAAAACTATTTCTCGTAATGTGTAAAATTTTATTAGTGCTTTCTAATGTTGCTTAATTCAAGAATGTTAATATGTATATAAACCACAACAAAACACGATCGTTAGAAAATTTAACCTAAAATTCATCAACCAACAACATTCCAGAATATTTCACTAAATTTTAGTTTAAATAGAACACTTTCTACAACATGACAAATTAACAAGTACTTTGTTCTTAATAGTGCTCCTTAAACATATTACAAAACTGAAACACATAATGCAAACTACTGCAACATTAGAGCCAGCATCTTCAAAATGGTTAGTTTAATAATATATTAATACTATGTCATATTCTTAATTTCCGTAAAAGTATATGTACATAAAATAATTAACTCTCTATAGTAAAAAAAGAATAAGGTTGCAAGTAGCTATAAAAATAATAATAGTTCATGCAACAAATGTATTTGCATTGTACAGTTACTTTACCTTCAAACACTGAAGCATTGTTGCCATTTGTTGCAGCTTGAATATGCCTAAAAAATTTCTTTCTAACAATAACATTTAACTGTGCAACAGCTTTTTATCAAAAAACTACACACTAATATTCGGACACTTGTTATCGTTCTGCAACCAGCAATTCATGGAAACAATTCGAATTGCAAAATAATTTTTTTAATAATTATTTTGTATGATTAGTACTAGGAAAAATTAATATTGATATTTTTATAATACATTAAGAAATTTAACATGTCACGAAGAGGAAAGAATACTAACTTTAAAAGAAGAAGATCGCCATCGAATTTAAGAAACAAGGAAAACAACTTCTGTCCGCTATTGTACAATTCAATGTAATTGTTACAAAGGAATTGTTCATGTATTTACGAGCAACATAAATGATTCATATTCTCTTAGAATAGGCAACACTATATTTAGATCGTCATCTCATATACAAAGCTACAAATATGGAAATAGTGCTGTATCCGAATATTAACATGAGTCATTGTACATGTATTCATGTAGAAAATTTTACCAAGAATCAGGGATACTTGAGCTGATTCTGAAATATCAATCATTTCAAGTTACTTTGACTAGGAGGAGCATCCCTTAAACTTTTTGTCATTTTCATCCGGCTATCTTTTCTTATTCTCAGTAACTTTATCTTCGCCAAAAATGAAATGAAATTTTTTCTGCTTGATAGTATCCTTCGCAAATATCCAGTGAAGCAGGAATGTCACGAAGAAAAAACACCACTTATGCTACCGATATTTCTAATGATTCCTTTTGAAGAGAAGTCCTCTGAGGCGCCAAAAACATCGCACAAACAAACAAAGACGGGTGTGAGTGACATCCAAACTTCAGAGGTAAATTGTGGTCAGTACGTAATGTAAGGCTGATACAATTATAATTCAAACTTGATGATCCAAATATGTAAATGAAAAAGCAGGTGTGGTAGCCTGTGAAAAATCGTAAATAAATTATATTAAAAATCTATCTACTTCCTGAAATCTACCTGTGCATATCAGGATCTTCGAACATAAATTTCGTACATAGACCATGCATTTACAGTAGCTCGTATTAATATTCGGGCACCATGGCGTGTGGGGCATTACTATTATATTCTCGTAGAATAAGTAACACGACATTTAAATCATCCAGTTTTATACGATGCATCAAATACAGGAGTAGTGCCGTGTTCGAATATTAATGCGAATAACTGTGCATAATACGTACATCGATAATATCAACATAATGCAGTTCTCATATGTACTAAATATTAATATTTATTTCAGCTCAGTCGTTTGAAATTTCCTGAAATGAGAAATGGTATTCTATCCACAAGATGTCATTGTGTACATAGAGATGGTCTTCAAGATTCTTGTCCACTGAGTCAATGTCAAAAAGAACCCGAATGCCTTGATAAACCATGGCCTAGTTGCTTACCAGCAAAATACTTACAATCTCGACATCCAGAACAGTATCCACCATCCAAAAACTGATACTGTCAATACTCTAAAGCTTATGTAACTTATGTGTATATAATACAAATATAATAAAAATAGTAATATATAATAGTTGAGTAAAATAACCCATTTATTATTTAAATATATTTATTACTATATTTATTGATGCTTTTACAACATACATTATTTATATGCATAAAAAGTATGCAAATATTGGAGAACACGTATAAAATTTTTAGATACATTTGTGATAACTGATATTCCACAGAAATATATAAACTATACATAGTAAAATAGACTCATAACAGAATGATGAAAGGAAAATGTATATTTGGCACATAAGAAATAGAATATAATAATGGATACATACTGATAAATATTTTGGTTAACATGGTAATGGACACAGCGGTAGACATGGTGATGGACACATTGATAGACACATTGATGGACAAGGTGAGGAACAGCATGGTGAACATGGCGGAGGACATAGTGATGGACATGGTGGAGGACATGACGGTAAACATAGTGATACACGCGGTGAGCATGGTAATGGACATGGTTGACATGGTGGACACGGGGGGCAAGGCGAACACAGTGGCGGACATGGCGGACATGGCGGACATGGCGGACATGGCGGACATGGCGGACATGGCGGACATGATGGACATGGTGGACATGGCGGACACGGCGGACATGGCGGACACAATGATGGACATGGTGGACACTGTGGGGGGCAGCATGGTGTACATGGTGGTGGACATGGTTGTAGGCATGGTGGTGGGCATGGTGGTGGGCATGGTGGTGGGCATGGTGGTGGGCATGGTGGTGGGCATGGTGGTGGGCATGGTGGTGGGCATAGTGGCGGGCATGGTGGCGGGCATGGTGGCGGGCATAGTGGCGGGCATGGTGGCGGGCATGGTGGCGGGCATGGTGGCGGGCATGGTGGTGGGCATGGTGGTAAACATAGTGGTGGGCATGATGGTGGGCATGGTGGTGGGCATGGTGGTGGGCATGGTACACAAATGTTGAAAGAAGTACAAGGTGGTACACAAGGAGCAATACTGCATGGTTGACAGGGTTGACAGGGTGGTAGTTCGATACATACAGGCTTACACTTCGTATTGCTTGAACATATTGCCTTTACATTTGTACAGCAAGATTTTTCTGCACCATTGCAGCATACCAATCTACAATATGCAGCCAAAGCAGCTTCCCTTGCTTGATCAGCACAATAAAATTTCCTTAGTGCAACTTCCATATCTCCCAATTCTGTTAATTTCAACAACGCGTTGCGCCCTGGCATACAAACGGGATATAACTTTGTCATACATTCTGGTCTACCCATACAATCCCACACCATACATCTATCTTGTAAACCATTCCTTTTGATACATTCACATCTATATATAATACCTGCTCGAAAATCAAAACTTTTACATTGTTTAACTGGAATCTGAAATTTAATAATTAAAATTTAGCTCCATATATAAATTGATGTATTAAAAAATATAAAATGATAGAAGGCATTTTTTCCCAAATTTGGTTACAATTATTTTTAGTATTATTCTATTTTGTAACAAGACACTTTCTGTACTGGTACTGAAATATTAATTAATGAAGATTTTAATCTTCATTTTAAAATAAAGCGAAAACCATATTCAAGAAAGTATCTTCAAATTTTAATGAAACTTAGTATATGTACTGTACATGTGCATTCGTTGTATATGTATATATGTGCACATATACTGTATATATATTGTTGGTTTCTATCAGCAAAACTGACTCAATCGATTTTTTTGTTAGGAATAAAAAAAATTTATATTGTAAAAAATTTCTTACGTTTCCTTTAACCAAGATAACTGTATATATTATGTTTATTTTTCGTATCCCTTACTTTTTATGACAATAAATGATTTATACAAAAGCTGTGATTATTGACTCAGGTTTCTTCCCTACTGTACACATTACGCATTTTTAAATCGATTCGTACTTACACAATCAGAAATAGGTGCACAAGGTGAAGAACAAATAACAGGAGGAGGACAAGGTGGCTCATCCCATTCACATGCTTTTCTATAATGAACAAATTATAATTTTATTCATGTTCGTAATTTAGTTTCAACATTTTCTTACTTTCTTTCCATAGAACTAATCAAACATTTTAATTGCGCTAATAATTCTCGTCTTCTATCACAATTAGGACTTTTTCCGTCACAAGGCATTTCTAATGGTAATTATGTTCAAATAATTGAAAACAAAAATTTTGATTTTATCCAAGTTTTATAAAAATCGAAGAATATGAATTTTGTTACATATTCATTATATTTTTAGCATATTTCCACTCTATTTAATTTATTTTTCGTTTTATAACACTGGAATGATTTATTTAAAAAAAAACGACTACATCGTCTGAATATGTCTCCAACACATAATAAATGAATAATATCTTCGCATAAATTTCAATTGTCAGCTATTTCGTATAAATGGTATTATCAAAATTTCATGTATATGACATCATAAAAAATAATATACAACAAAAAAGCAATAAAAAAGGAAAACAATGTCTTGTGGAAGAAGTCCATTATCACGTTGCACACCATCTTGCTATCCGCCTCCTGCATCCTGTATCCAGTACCAGTTACCCTCTTGTCCGTCGTGTGTACCTTACCCATGTGTTCCACCAACTTGTGTAGCATGCCCACCACCATGTAAAATTACGATATGTACGCCACCAGTGCCGTGCGGACCTTGTCCACCAAAATGTATTCCATACTGTCCACCTGCATGTGCTGCACGATGTTTAACTAGAGTTACAGCACGATGTCTTAATTGAATTGTTTCAATGTTAGAAGAATAAAAATTTATGTTGTTTTCGTCCGTCCGGCACAAATTAGGAACGATTACTATGCTAATTTGGATATCAATAATAAATATATTTTATACTTTGGTTAGCAGCAGAACCTTAGATATATATGTATATATTTATATATTACATATAACACTATATAATTATGTAAATGAAATATATAATCATTTATACATGTTAAAAAAGCAAGGCATAAGAGAATTTTATTACACAGATTTTGCAAGGTTACTATACCTCCAGCACGTGTTTCAAAACCAAAGATATATATCCCCAAAAGACCTTGTCGCAGACCTGGTTGTTTTCATAAACCAAAACCAAGATGCTGTCTGTACCTGTATTGGCGTCTTCCGTGTAAAGCTGACTGTTTTGAAGTGTAAAACCGTGTAGAAACTGACAGATAATATAATGTAATGTAAATTTGTTTATTTTATATTATCAACAATAATGCCAAATATAATATTGTAGTACAATCTTATAATAATTTTGAAAAGCATCATCATATCACAACATTTGATGCTAATCATTAATGCTGATCACTGCAAAATATTATTTATTGTTTATTACAATTATAGTGTCCTAAAATTAATGTAACAACATAAATTATTTGGATCTCGAGAAATACAATGAAATAATATAATAAACATTATATATATATATATACTTAATCTAAAGAAATAAATTTGAACGTATTACTATCCATTTTCAATAAAATGCCGTTTTCGTTTAATTTCGCAATAAATTCAGAGAAGTCACTCATCAAAATTTTCTTATCCGATACGATTTCACGCAATCTTTTCATAGAAAATATCTTACTATTGTTAGAAATTGCTTCTTTTCTTAGTATCTGTATAAATTCTTTAATCTTTGAACAAAAAATGCATATTAGTACATCACAGTCTCCCGTTATTGTAAATCTATATTAACTTACTTACTTTTCGATTAGTTATATTTCTTGTACTTGAGGATTGGCAATTTGTAATTTTGTCATCAAACGTATGTTGTAAAATTTCTATCACATCCAAAGCATCTGTTTCTATTGCCTCTGTACGTAATTCCAATTTTGCTCTAGCCTATGTAGGAATTTTAATTTTCGTTTCATGAGAAAAAAGATATTTCAATTCAAAATCTATACATATGTATATGCATAGATTAAAAATTCAAAATAACAAACACAAAAATAATGGAACCTCTGTTAATCGTATCATAGCTTCTAATTGTCTATTACAGACAGATAAACCACCAACTTTATTATTCTGATCTCGAAGCTCTAAATAATAATTTTGTAATATGTTAGCTGCTTCTTTAGTTAACTTCGGCTTAACATATTGCCGTGCATATGCAATATATTTTCTGAGAATTGACTGTGGAATGATATTCGTATTTTCTGCTATAGGAACTTTCAGTCTATCTCTAAAAAATTTATTTATAAAAAATAAATACATGTTTATATATGTTGAACAATTATTATGTCTAATATGTTTTAATTACCTTAATGAAAGTTTAGTTGTATGTGGTATATTTATATGTTGAGACGTACTACTTTGCACACTATTAGTTGCGTTGAAATCACCATGAATTGACATAACATGATTACATAATAAATCATCTATATGCTATTGCAAACAGAAAATATAATCTTAATCAGAAGTATTCACTTGTGTATGTATAACTATTAAATATTAAGTAACACCTTATTCGGTTCATCTAATAATGAAAATATTAGATCAAAACGTGACAAGAGAGGAACACTCATTTTTAAGTTTTGCAGTACTGTTTTACTTCTATTAAATCGACCACCAATCGGATTAGCAGCTGCGAGAATTGATGCTCTAGCAGGAAGAGAACATATTATTCCTGATTTAGCAATGCTTACACTTTGTTGTTCCATAGCTTCTAATAAAACCTATAATTTAAACAATTTGCTTTTTAATATAAAGTGATAAACCATAATCAACTATTCATTATACGAATATGATATTAAGAATGCTAAGTTTTTATTAATTTGATATTTAATAGTTTTATAGCAAAACAGCTCTAAATAGTTCTAACAGCTTTACCGAATGTTGTTTATGCATTTTGTCAAATTCATCAATACAACAACAGCCTCTATCTGTCAAAACTAATGCTCCTGGTTCTAAATTAAATTTATTATTTTTATTTTCTTTTGTTAGCGTTATTGTCAAACCAGAAGATGTACTTGAATTTCCACACACATATACGCCTATAAAAATCATTGTTACAAATTCTTCGATAATATATATATCGAAATATTGGCATCTTGATTTACATCACTTTTATTACCCGTAGCGATTAATGTATTAAAAGATATAAGATTCCATTCAAAAAAAAAGTTGACCTTCACATAATCTTTACGTGTTCATCTACAGGAAAATTAATAACATCGGAATATAAAGCCATTCAACTTTTATAATAGTAACTTCTAAAATAGCGACGTAAACCAAAAAATCAATATCTGCTCAGACATCCTCTATACAATTATATAATAAAATTCTTATTCATTTTGTTGTACCTTTGACAGCAATTCGCTCGCAGGCTTGTAACATTTGCGATTTTCCAAGACCAGGATCACCAACTACTAATACATGAATATTTTCTCGTGATTCTGAGTTTTCTACATTTCCACCAAATAAGCTCAACATCAGTCCGGCCTTGACAATTTCATGACCATATATACTTGGACATAAAGAATGTACCAACAGCGGAAATATATTTGGTGTGTTATATACCTCCTATCAGAATTAATAAAACATAAATACTTCACAGGATAGATTACTTAAATTATAACATATATTTTCAATTCATATACCTTTATTGCTAAATAATCCTTTATTGACATTTCATTATTTATGATATTTTTATCCTGAAGTCTTTGTTTATTATTAATTATCGTAATAGCTTCCATGTACAAAGAAAATGAGATTTTATTTCGAGGCTTTGCATTATTATTACCCTATGTAACAAAGTATGTCAGATCATAACATTGTAATATGAATAAAAAAACATAGATTATATGTTTTTAATAAAATATAGGCGAATTATCTAAAACTAACGATGCAAAAATATGCTTAAAGACAAAAATATTTAGTTAAAATGAGAACATTATAAAATAGAAAAGTTAGTTTCTCAAAAGAATTATTTGAATGTGAAACAATTCCTGTATATAAATGCCCTAACTTACTCAAGAATCGATTACAACAATGAATTAAACACTTAATTGCAAACATTGAAACTCTTTCGTAATCTACCACATATATCTAAGTACACTTTACCTTTATAATTCCTGTTAAAGTAATATCATCTCCAGGCATACAAGTATTGACTAAGTCATCCATTAATTCGATATCAATCGTTCTAGGCATACTTCCTTTACTGTTCTATACGAAAAAAGATATGTACATATATAAAACACGCCAGCAATATTAATGAGTTATAAGTTAATTCATTTTCAACAGTTTTTAAATCTATAAGTAAAATTATTTATTATTTTGTCGCAATATTATTCACACGATCTATATGAAAGAGTAATGCTATGAAGAATCAATTCTTTTATATTATTTACGTTTATGATGAATTATTATGATGAATTATTATGACTATTTTAAAAAATATAATTTTAAAAAATTGCATTTGAATAAAAGTATAAATTTAATTGTTCGAAACAATTTATTCAAAAATTATTGAGTAGTTTTATACATAGTATATAACATAATAAATTTATTAAAATGAATTGTAACTCTGACCTTCATTTATATAAGCATACGCGCACAAAATAAAAATGATCTTTTTTATTTATAATAGAAGTACAAACCTGATCGTTATTTGAAAGTTCTTGTATTTTAATCGTTTGAAATGAGATACTTTTCACCAATGATGAATCTAATATCACACGAAATTTAGATATGCCACATGTATTACATATTCTTGGAACTGTATAAACTCCTAATGGCTGTTTCACTATTTTCTGTAAATTACATTTACGACAAGCGAACATAATCCATTGCGCAAGATGTTTTATGTGGCCTACTCTTATTACACAGCCTCTAATTGATACTAATCTCCCTGTTAAGAAAATTAAATATACAAAAACAGAATTAGGTCAAAATTAAACAAAATTATGATCTTTATTACTCAAGGAATTGTATACATACCGTAAGAATTTGCTTTCAAATCTTGCAAACACATAATCGGTTGCTGATTTAATATTTTTATTCTAACAGTAGAAAGTGTACTTATAATATTTGCAGAGCTTAGACTTTTTCGTGGTACTGTACTTAAAATTTGCTAAAAATACAGAACTTAATATTTCGTGAATAAATATACTAATTATAAAAAATATTATAGGTATACCTGATGTACAGCCAATTTAAAACAATTTAAGATATGCAATGGATTTTCATATATATCTTTCTTAAAATCAGACCATTCATCCATAAAAATTGTATCATTGTATAATTCACATATGTCAATAATAAAAATTATGCCATTTTCTAAATTTTCCAACGAAAGTAATGTTGACAATCGTTGATGTCTGTTTATAAATCTTTCTACTATTTGTATTTTTTTAACAGTATCAGAATCATTTTTATAAACTAAAAGACAAATTATTTTTCCAACATTATTACTTATCTATGAATTATTTTTATATAACTATTGTATTTCAATTTGCCATTAACCCAATTTAATAAAAAATATAAAAAATGTTTCTACCTTCATCAGAAAAAAATAGCTTCCATCCATAGTATGGAATATTGAAATCTACGTAAGTACTATCTACGTTTAATAAATTATATGTTTCAATAGGGTCCAAACGTTGATATTTCTTTTCATCGTTTTGATTGTCATTGTAATCTATAAATTATTAATTATATAGATATAACATAAATAAGTTTATATGTATATCAAAATTAAAATTCCAACAAATAAAAGTTTAATTATTATGCCATTAGAATTTAACGTTTAATGCTTAAATACACTGCTTAAAACAATTAGAGGATTGCTATTATGAACGATTTTATTGCATCAACCAATTAAACGAAAGTAAAAAAATCCTACGGTCTTAATATATTGACATATTATTCATCATTATTGTAATAAAAAATGACTTTAAGTCAATCGTTAAAAGGACTTGCAAACATGAAAATGAAAAACGTCAAAAATCAAAATAAAATCATTCCATACACTAAATTTAACAAAGTGAAAGTAAAAGTATTTTTTAAATTAATCATTTTCAAATATAAATACTTCAATATGTAAGCGATTTCGAATAATTGATGTATGTGTTAGTGGCAACACATTTTCTTAACGATAATATGGCAAGTAGCCCACCGCTATTTAGGTGGAGGAATCAGTAACGGTCTTGACAGGATGCTCGACTGAATATTTGGCAAATCGATCGCCAAGCCGTTGAACTATGAGATGTTGATAATATGACTATTTAGTTAGATAAAGAGTAAGATAGTTTACTAATGGCAAGTGACCCGACCGTGACGTCATATTGCCAGAGGATAAAGACTATGTCTAAGGTTCCAACAGATCTGGCCACAGAATAGGGAAGACAGTAATGCTTTTCGGTAAGCGAACCTATTTTGACAAATTTCTAATATACACAAAAGAAGACATGTTTTGGTGTATGTACAGATAGAACTCAACTTCTCCGATTTCGATGACACTTTTTAATATGTGGTTGGAGGCATGATCCTGAGCAACTTTTTCCTACACATGTTAGTGGTGAACGGCCTCGTCGTCGAAGAAAAGACTTTCACAAAAGTATGGTTCGGGAAAACTCCTTGAGGAACTGCTACAGATTTATATTGTGCCTATCGGAATCATCAAGTTCGCAGCACATGGTTTATTATAGTTTGGAGTTTTTCAACAGGTGAGTCATGGATCAGAATTATATAAATTATTTACTATTTACCATTAATATTTTCTATCTGTTATTTATTATTCCTATATTTATTAAATTTGCTTTTTTGCAAATTGTAAAAATGTTTGGTGATTACATGAACACAAACTATTATTCAGATGGTTGAATAGTAACAGTAAAAAAGCAAAAGAATATTTTTAAGCTATTGAAAAACATAAATAAAATTATTAAATTTTGAGTTTCTGTCAAATATTAACAATAGATACACAAAACAATAATAATACATACACATATGTATTAGATACAGAATTATGCATTTTTTGATTGTTCTTTTTTTTGTTATTCATTATTCGATAAAATTTTAATTGCTAATCATTACAAGTTTATAGACTGACAACTGACAAGCAGAAACAATAGCGTGGCGATCAGCCGATGGTGGCATAGATGCCTAGTCCATGCGTATAGAAAGGGAAAGGCTCCCTGGTAGGTCACTGAGGTCTCCGAAAAATCGCTTACGCGACAACTAAACTTTGTTTTAGTAGAAATGATTTTAGAAAATTGATTTTTCAAATGGCTGAGCTAATTTAACTTGTCAATGGAAACGGATATTCTTTATAAATGCATTAAAGCAAATGTCCTTGTATTGACTTAACTTGCCAGTGAAGATATCCAGCTGAACACCGCTCACGGCCAATTGTATATTGTAAAACTGACGACGTGGGTTTTGGAACAGATACATACAAAGAGTCTATTTACGACATATTTGCGAAAAACTATTACTACTACATAGAGAATTCTACATAGAATTGAGCGTCTGTGATAGCGTATACGTCTATATTAGTTACCAACGAACGGATAAAATGACCTGGTCTCGAAAGCTTTTATTTATATATACAGAGGGTGGAACGTGCTTGAATATTCGAGATGAAAGTTCGTACGTAACATGCATATGCGAGGTTATAAGGAATGTCTTATAACTCAATTAAAAATGAATATCATCAATGCATTGGGTTTGAATTTAGGTTTTTCCAATCGCTTCCGTAAAATGATAACAATTATTCTATTTCGTAAGATAATATCAATTATTCATTTACCTATTATTTTTATAATTAATTTGTTATTATTTCACGTAAGCCCCGCTGTATTGAAAATTCTCACAATAATACACAAACTAATAACTACAGTACTTTTCTAATAAGCATGTTACAAATCATAACACTGTGATACAGTACACATATTCTAGTTTATAATAATAGTTATTTTAATTTAAACGTGATAATAATAAAATAATTTATATAATATAATATTAATATAAATATAATAATAAAATAATAAAATAAGTTAATGGATATCAAATGTGTACAGGTATACATAAAAAACTAATCGAAGATCCATCTTTTTTCTCCTAGATAAGGTAAGCAGTTTATTTTATAGAACTATTTATTTTGTAGAAAAGTTCAATATGCCAATTAAATGCCAAAAATGAAATTTGCCACCCCTAATAATTTAAGAAAAAACATTTCGTGACATTATATTTGAACCACTCTATATAAACATTAAGTCTAATAACTAGACAAGATTATAGCTTTATTTTAAATGAAGGTGGAAGAAAACCACAATAGAAAATTTTTTATAGTTCAACAAATTTTATCTTTTTATGATACAACTATACTTACAAATGTATCCTTAAATACAACTGCACTTTTTGTTAATAAAATCCCATCTTCATTATTTATATTTTAATATTATAAGTGTTAATTTAATTGTCGGTTGCTTCTACATATAAACACCTCTTAAAATATAGTGTTCTATACTTGTTACATTTCTATTGTATATTCCTAATTACGACATATTATAATTGAATACAAATTGCAATTATTCTTTTTCTATCTTAATCTCTTATATCATGAAATGTTAGTAATATATATTATATCTATGAAAATACTTATAAATTCTGATAGTTAATCAAATAGATCAATACCAAGATTATGTAATTAAGCATACATCCAAGCTAATTAAGAATGCTAAATAAAATGAGAAAATTTAAAGATTATTATGTTATTTAGATGCATCATATAGTGGTAAACATCCTAATTATTAGCTATTAACATATTGATTAATATATAAATCGACAAAGATTCACAATTATATTTTCTAAGAGACTACATGGGCTACTACTAATTTGCATTCATCTATTATGAAAATCACCTGTGGTCTACAAGCATATCTTTATTTACATATACACAATATAGGCTATGTAACCTAAAATACAAAAGTATATGATATATGCATAAAAACATTATATACTTAAGACACTGAAAAAAGTATTAACACTATAGCAGTCAATGTTGTAACAGTCAAATTAAGCATAATAATTAAACATCTAAGATAATTTAATAACTTAGAAACCCATATTGATACTTTCATTTATGTATGATCTCCATAAATTCATATTGGCTTTGAGTCATAAATTATTGAGCTTACCTTAATAAGTTTCTTTGAATATAAAAAGAAGCGATATGTGATAAAAAAGACGATCATCATTTCTTCTTTTCACATATAATTAACGTAATTTTACTACATTACAACACACTAAATAATCAACACTTAAAAAAACGTTTCGTATATTTCAAATATTAAAATAAAAATGTGATATACATATGTACAAAAGGTAAAAACAAATTCATTAATTGTATTTGATTATATTTCACTAAATTATTTAAAACTATAGATTTATCAAAATGAACAAAGAATATCTTACTCTTTTTAGATTTTGATGACTTCTTACCAAGATACCATTTGTTCTTATAAAAATTGTTCAGTTTTCTATTACTCATAATTACAAATATCTAATAAATCTCCATTAAAGTTACTATAAAATTTTAGCTACAGAATATATTCTATTCCAATTCCTACATTTCATTCATACATTATAGATACATATATAATTTGTCACTTTTGAAATTTACTAACATATATTATATAAATAGACTATAACTGATTTTCCCACTTATTGCCTTTACTGTTTACATTCATTGACTGCTATAAAACGCTTTGAAAGGATTTAGGGCTCTTTTCCATTTGCGACTAATCGTACATTCTAGCAGCAAAATCACATTCAGTAACACAATTGTTCTGCATGTGAGTATAGCACGTATATATTCCATATCTATGCTTTATAGTCTCACAGGACTGTTCTGACGTCTGATGAAAATTATGTCATATTCGACAATGGGTTTTGTCGTCTTGCGGGACTACTCGCAAGTGGAAAACAGGCTTTAATCACAGCTAACCAAAGGTAAGGTTAGTCAAGCATTTTCAATTGTAACTATGGAAACCATTAGTTGACATCATTAACGTTACTATGTAACGAAACCGAGACCTGGTATTATTACGTATAAGCTTTACAATATATTTATTCAGTTTTTCGTTTATTAAATTATGTCCATAAATTTGAATGAGAGGAAGAGAGAGAAAGATAAAAATTTCAATGAAAGAAAATATATATACTATAAACTTATAAAATTATGTCATATATTTTAACAAATATAGTATATTTGTTAAAAAATAAAAATAGTCTTATTTATCTCTAAAATGCGGAATTATTTTAATATTATAATTGATATTAACTCATAAATATCTTGAATATGGATAGATATATAGTCACAGGGAAAATTGGAAAAGGAGCACAAGGTATTGTTTTAAAAGCACATGATGTGGAAACAGAAAAGGATGTTGCATTAAAAAAGTTATTCTTAAAAAATATTGATAACGGTATATCCATATCCATTATTCGAGAAATAAAAATTTTAAAACAATTAAAACATCCCAATGTATGTTTATCTCAATTATTTTATATATAATATATACATATATAATTCATATAAACAATTTTATAAAAAAGAACTTCTTTATTAATAATATAGAAATAAATTTAATAAAAAAGATTGTTTAATACAGGTCATAGAGTTATTAGATGCTTTCCCTACTGGTTTAGATTTTATAATGGTATTTGAATATATGCCAACAGGGCTATGGGAAATAATAAGAGACAATGATATATTATTAACTCGAGTTCAAGTAAAAATTTATACAAAAATGATTTTAGAGGGCATTGCATATATACATGGAAAAAATATAATACATAGAGTAAGAAATATTTATATTTTTTAATATAAACTTAAGCATAATAATAATAATAATAATAATAGCAACAACAACAACAATAATAATAATAATAAATATACCTGAAGAACTTTAATTACATACATATTAAATTTATACATAGAATGTTATATATTTTTAATTTTTGGTTTATTTACTTTTTACCTTTAAAATTCTATTGAATTATAGTGAGAGTACTAAAATACTATTTTTAGGATTTAAAACCTGCTAATTTACTAATAAATGAAAAAGGTATTTTGAAAATTGCTGATTTTGGTTTAGGAAGATTATTGTGGAAGAATGTAACAAAACCATATTCTCACCAAATTGCCACTAGATGGTATAGAGCACCTGAATTATTATATGGTGCACGATATTATACATCAGCAATTGATATGTGGTCTATTGGATGCATTTTTGGTGAATTATATAACAGATCACCATTATTTCCTGTAAGACATTTCTATTTTTACTCTACTATTGATGGTAATTTTAATATGAACTATATAGTAAACGTCAAACTTACAGGGAGAGACAGATATTGAGCAATTAGCAATAGTTTTAAAATATTTAGGTTCTCCTACGTCAGAAACATGGCCAGATTTAAGTATATTACCTGATTATAACAAAATTACATTTCCATATCATAAGGGAATATCATGGGATGAAATTCTTGAAGATACTGAACAAGAAGCTCTTGATCTAATTAGTAATATTCTTATTTACAATTCATCACAACGTCTGACAGCTGATGAAGTGTGTAATAAAATAAATACAGCAAGCAATTACTAACAAAAATTAAAATATTTCTTATTTCTTATTTCAGGCATTACAACATCCATATTTTCATATTAAACCATATGTTTCTTCAAAACATTTGATAAAACCACAAACTAGTCATCGCTGTCAAACAAAACAGAAAGAAATTAATACAAACATCCAAGCTACTACCCTTTTTAAAAATCTGTTAACTATTATATAATAAATGTTCATATTACACATATAATTAATAAAGCAGAAATATATACACTAAGATATAATATATTATAAGTAACCACACAAATAAATTATACGTTTAACTATAATAAACTTCGAGATTATTTAATTTTAATCATTTTAAAGCTGATAGAATAAGAGCTATAAATATTTTTATAGGTACATAAAGTTTGAATATTTTCTTAAAAAAGATGTACGAGTTTATTGTCAATAATTATCTTATTTTATTTATTTTTATAAAATGCAAGAAATCTATTAAAAACATCACGATTGTAGCCTGTAAGACAAGGTTGCCCATTTTCATATAGAGCTTTTTCATATAATTTTATTGATGGTTCTGACCACCAAAAATTTTTGATTCCTTCTTTGCCATCAATATCTAAGGTATTAAGTTGGTATACAGAGAAATGAAAATTTTGTCCATCTGACTGAACACATTGCACAACAATAGGTTCAGGTAACTTCTTCACATTTAATCCAAACTTTTGTCGGGCACAAGTTGCTGCTACAGTAAATGATTTCATCATTGAACGTGCGTGAATTTGATCTTCAGTGACTGGCAATTCAGTTATATTTTTAACTTCTTCTAGATTGTGATTTATAAAAATAGTGTGAACATTCATTAATGGCGATTCCGTATCAATTGCTATAATGTTAAAATGTACATGTTTAAATTTTCTAATTATGATTTATAAACTATAATGTAGTTTTCTATAACTATAATCAACTTACGATATAAATCCTCAGTGTTATCAATATCTAATTTAGATAAACCAACAGTACAATGTAGTGGGTGAAGATTAGGAAATGCATATTTGTTATCCATATTTACATCAGCTATAGATGCTAGAGGTATCGAAGATGTCATCATTATATCCATTTTTAAGGAAAATTTTATAAAATCGTTTTCTTTCCCTAAAATATACGAAATGACAAATTACGAGCTTGTAAATAGACATATACACGAAAATGTGCTAATAAAATAACATAATTAACTTGTACAAATTATAAAACTAATGATTTTAAAGTTATGAATCATAAATATTCCTAATTGGTTTATAATAATCGTAACTGAAAAAGTCAAATACTTTATAATATTATTGTCTTGCATGATCATTAAAAATAGAAATATTATATATGAATGTGCAACACATATAATACATGAAGTTTAATGTATATTTTATAATATTTTTCTTTTAATAATATACCTATACACATAGATACAAGTCCATCATGAACTATTGATTTGTATTGTACATCATTTAATCCACATAATGATTCACAAAGTTGTAAAAACTTCTTTGTTAAATTATGCCTACAACATATTCTTTGTTATAGAATTAAAATTTTAAATTAAAAAATATGAAGTAAATGTAATCATACGGATGATTCATACTCACATTTTTCTTGTACTAGATATACCATATACTCTTGGAAACACCCAAGCAGGTCGATTAGGATCTTTCAATCGTGGTAATTTTACTTGCTGTGCATCATATATTACAGATGTATAAACAAATCTGAGTAATTAAAATGATTTTTAAATTGAGAAAAGAAAATCATTAGTTGTACATTTCAAATACAATGACTAATGAAATTATATGAAATATAGCCATATTTTTATTAATATACCTTTTTAATAAATTATCTATATTATCTGGAACGTCAGTAATTAGCTCTTGTATATTCTTTGGTAATGCATCATCAAGTTTTAGGGTTTTCGTTAATACACATGCTTGTGGTACACCTTCTTGTAAAACATTCCAATCTTCAATTATCAAACAACTTTTACTATTGGAATTAGATTCTGACTTATTAAAAACAGTTGAATGTTCAATTCTAATATGAAAAAGAAGGAAATGTATTTATAATAAAACTTTATAGCTACAAATTAACAAAGTGTTTCTCAATTCATAAATATATATTGTCAATTAACTAAAGAAAAATTAATAACATATATATATATGAACACGAAATACTATATTAAGGATTCATTAATTTCGTTGAATACAAACGAATATTTAATAGCATTTGTTGCTAAGTACTTATCTTAAAAGGAGTTTGTAACCTTCTATACAGTTATATTATAGTATTATTGGTGTTTTTATAGATATCAATGTCCTTAAAAATAAATTCTTATAAAGTAAAATATTATAATTATTAATAAGATTTAATATTCATTTCAATAAGATTTAATATTATTATCTTAATAAGATTAATATAATAATAATAAGAGTTATAATTTAATATTCTTCCAAATTTCGATACAAAAGATACATTTAACTGTAAAAATTACTACAATGTCCAAAATTACAAAAAGTAAATACATCAAGCAATATCTTTCTCAAAATAATCTTTCTATAGAATAATTTGCAAGTTAGGTAAATTATATTTATATTATTTTGTGTCACTTGACAAAATAATTTTTAAAATTAAGTAACATTCAATGATTTAAGTTATGAAGTTATTTAGATTAAGGATATAAATATGTTATTAACCTTTCATTATTAATTAAGTAAAACAATGTTTTCTAGAAATTTTATGAAACAAACAACATAAAGTATAAAGAAATAAATATAAAAACAATGAAAGATAAATATTAAAATAACAAATTAAATAAGATGTATATTATAATATACCTCAGTGATATATGAAACATTTTACCTTTTTGCTGATATTAATTCTGTAGCATCATGTACTGTAAAATTCATAGATTTCAAAATTTTTTCTGCTTTAGTTACTTGCACACATCTTTCTCGTTGATGTTGCCATAAATATCTTATTGCTTTACCTATGTGTTGTTTATATAATAATTGTGTGAACTTCATTATAATTTATCTAAAAAAAAAAAAATGATAATTTACGTCATTATAGAGAGTAACTGAGAGTTTTGTTTAATTAAATTTCATTTCACTGTTTTTAGTCAATTATGTACTTTAGAATATTGCTGATATAGGTTAAGTAGAACTAGTCTTTTCTAAGAATAAGAAATACATAGTATTTGTTTCCTACTCTACCTCTTTCTTCTGCTCTTCTCTCCCTTTTCAAAATTATTGAAACAATTTTAACTCCTTAGTTTAAATTAACAACAATTTAATAATTATTATATGAGTAAACTTTTATCCATATTACAATGTATCTACTATACAAATGTATGTTTAATAATTATATTATGAACATGATAATTCCATTAATGTTTTATATTAATATATTACTGAGAAATATCATGACGGTAGATATGAATACAATATTGTCGAGATAAATTTGTAATTTTTAATATCAATAATTCAAATATCACTCAAATACTATCAAAGAATATATACACAGGCTACAGTCATACATATAAACAAGTCTGGAGACTTGTTGGGGAATAACAGAAAAGAAGTTACCTCTCTGGTTTTGGTATATGAGTGTTGGACCTATTTATACATATGATCATAGCCGAACCTGTATACACGACTGTGATGGCAACACTGCTTTTGTATGCATCGAAAGTCCTATTTTATTGCACTGAAATAAGTAGATTATCATTAATATCTTCCTTAAAAAAATTGATAGAGATATACTTAACTTTTAAAATAAGTTATAATAAAAATAATGATATTAATATAATTGTAGGGCAATGAAAATGAAATATAAATATTGGGAATAATAGAAATAACATATGTATAAACCTTTGGAAGGTATTAAAGGTGTTTGCCTGTATGTGAAATATTTACACTGTTTAAAGGGAATGTAAATGTACTGCAAAATAAGTAAGAATTGAAATATAGCTTCAAAAATAAATAAATAAAAATATTTAAAAAATGAAATTATCTAAATGAAAGAGGTTACAACTAAGTGAATACATAGCATAAGTGAAGATGAGCCATGGACATAAGAATATAGGGAACGAGTAATAACTGAGGGGTGGTGAAGCTATTTCTGGGGAGCGGGGAACGTAGTATTTTGGGGCCGCATTGATAATTAGTCGTGGTAGCGCAAACGCAATCTCTTAGTCTCATCGAGTAAGAGTAAATTAGTGTAACTAGTTTTCTCCTTCTGACATGCATCATTGAGTCAGTCACTAAGTCACCAATAACCAATGTAGCCCCAAAGTATCACCTGACCATGTTCCCAGTTCCCTGGAAGTAACTTCACACTCCTTGCCTGAACTAGGCATTTAAGCTCGATTCTTATATTCCTATGACCATAAATAACTGAGCAATAAGAATAATTCACGAGAAATAATTAGAATTTTTGCAAATATGAACAAAATTTTCATGTCAATATTTGTAAAACATGATAAATTTCGCACACCACTCTAGAGGTAGCGCATTATCGTTTTTAATTTTTAGTAATAATATAAGTGCTAGGATTTCATAATTCTTCATTCTTTGGAAATAACAAAAACAGAAACACAATTATTTGATTTTGAAGTCCTATCATAATTTCCTTTACAGCCAAGAACACATCAATGTAATAATGTTATTAATTTATAAAACTTTGTATAAAGCTATTATATTGTAAAAAGCTAAAATAAAAGATATAAAATAAGTATTTAAGAGCTTTGACTTTAGAGTCTATTTCACATACACTATTACATGCTATTATATACATTCTGTTGCATTATACTGTAATTGTTTTATATTAGTATTATCACTTACTGTCACAACATACATATATTACACTAATAAACATTTATAGATTATAGAACTGGCTAGATTATATTTATATCAGAAGAAGTTCCTAATATTGTTGTCAGATTCGCTTTTATTATGAAGCGTAAAAGCCCAATCTTTAGAGTTCATTTTAGATTTCATTTTATAATATTTTTTAATGATTTCTTACAATATTACAAACTGATATCTTTTAATATTATTAAAACTAAAATTAAAATATTGAATATCATTATGCTTCTTTTTAATATAAAGTAACAATCATTTTACTTCATTTTGATAATAATTTTAATGACGTAATAAGGCATACATATTTTAACAATTTCCTAATTATGATTTTTATGTTTTCTTCTACTTCTTTTATGTACATATATATTATCAAATATTTTCAACAACTTATTTTAATAACAAATAAATACTTTGACATGTCCAACATTCACGAATTATATACTATTTTTTTAGTAAATTCATATTTTATGCTATTAAATTCTAGGGAATTCGAAATATAGAGACTTAATACAGTTTACATTTTCTGTGAGATAAATACATAATATATGCGCGCGCATCCACATGCTATACTTTTATACCTAGTGATTTGCATATTATAAAAGGTTCCTACCTTTGATGTGTGAAAAGATGGTGACCTACTGATAACGAAGTTCTGTGATAAAAATTGTGAGTGTGGAAGAACCTTTTCTATCATACAAACGTTAATATCCTAGATACAGGCAATGCATTGGAGCTGGATACACTTGCAACAGTCATGATAAATACATCTGTATGTTACAATTATTTGAGTATTTTAATATCCGATCATTAGAAAGGATACCAATAGCAGTAGTGTTTTTAGTATGTGAAAACGATAAAGTTTTTAAATCGTATTGTACTGTATTTAATGGGTAATGTGTGTATTTACTACTAATTATATATGTAAGTGCATTTCTTCACAACATGTTATTTAGTGTTTATCGCCATTATAAAATATCTGAAATACGTTTTCATTTTGGTAATTTATATATTGATGTAGCATAATTTACCAACTCATGATACTGGTTTAAGTATCTCTTTTGTTTTAACATAGTACTAGTTGTTTTCACAATGTCCTTTAATTTTACCTTAAATTATTTTTGTAATTTTTATTTACGCACTTATGATAAAGGTGTTGATACTTAATTGTACTATTAAGGTTATAAAATATTGCAGGTAAAACTTACATATAAATAGTTAAGAAATTATGAATTCTCAAAAATTATCTTATTAAAATATACTAAATTGTATACAATGTCTCATTGTGAAGAAGAAGTGGCATCGTCTGGTTTTCACCAATTAAGCATTACTAGTAAGTTTCTATATCCTTATTTATTGTTATGTATATTTAACATATTTTTTTGTGTATTGTATAGTTCATGCACTATCGTGCATAAGTATTTGAATACTTGGTGCAGTCCAATCTGAACATAGATATTTTTATTATATGTTTAACATTATGATAGGAGAATATTTCTCTATTGTTAATTCTTTATTTCTTGTCATAACTGAATTCAAATGTTCTGCTAAACTAAAACTGAAACAAGGAATATACATGTATCAATCAAGTTCCACATTTATCTGTAATAAATACATGAATCTTCATAAAGTATACATAAACTATTAAAATGTGATTGGAAACACTTGTTCTCATTATTATTGTAAAATCTCAATGTTGAACAGATACACTTAGTTGCCTATCTTAAGTGTTTCTCTCGAAGTATTTTTCATCCTACCTATCCTACCGTAATCTTATCATATTCTACTAATTACATTTAAGATACTGTAGTAGGATCAAAGGTAAAAATTAAATTAAAGAACTTTATTTGGGATAAAGTTCCAAGCACCATCTATGTCCAATCAAGACAAAATTTGGTGGATGTTATAAGAACAGAGAGTAGACTCAAAATATAAAAATTTCAGTTTTGACAATTCATGCATTTAAAAGATATAGGAAGTGTCCAAATACCTATACATAGTAGTATATATATGAATATGTGTATATACATGTACATGGTTTTACATTTACATAATTTAACAGTCATAATTTTACAGTATAATGTAGTTTAATTTTAATTACTTACCAGATAAATATTAAACATATAAAAATTGTTAGAAAAATACATAAAAAACAAATTATATAATATTACTCTTAAATATTAATACTGTTTTAGGTACATATAATAAAATTTTATTATTTTAGTTGAAGGTGCTATATTAAGAAGTTCTACATTTTTAAAGCCTAATCCTTACATTGAATTTTCTGTTGATGATAAAAGTCCTCGGAAGACAGAAGTTTCAAAATCCACATATCAACCAAAATGGAACGAGGAATTTACAATACTTGTAACTCCATATTCGCAATTACATTTTCGATTGTTAGATCACAGTACATTCCGAAAAGATACTTTAATTGGAGAAAAAAAAATAAGTCTTTCTCAAGTATTATCTCATTATAATGGGAAATTAGAAAATATGGAAGTAACGTTTGATTTAATGACTGAAAATAAACATGATTCTCAGTTATGTAAGGTTGGAGAATTGATTACAGTATTTGATGGATTAAGAATTAACATGCCAAATACGTCATCACTAACTATTAATGAATCACTATCGTGTCAGACGCAATCTGGCTGTATGCCTTATGATGGTAAGAAATTAAGATCAAGCATATAATAATCTTTAAATAATAAATGAATAAATAATTTTTAACTAATGATAAATGAGACAGAACTTTTTACAAAATTTTAAGGAAAGAATACCAGGATAATGAGTATTATCTAAATAAGTATTATTAGGTTGTCTGAAAAGTGTTTTTCTTTTACAGACACGTCTTTTACAACAATGCACCTTTATACAAACATGAAACCTAATCTGTCGAACGTTGTGATCTTTATTTTGATAGAACAAAATGGATCATACGTAATTCGATAAAATACTATAAAACGGAAAATGTTGTGCATCCATTATTTCCTTATAAAACGAAAGAAACTTTTTGGGCGATCTAATATGTGTAGTGTATGTCATTATATGACATTATATGACATTTCAAATATAGCTGTCTATTATAGAATTTAATAAAATTTTTAAAGCATCTATATTAATTTTTAAAAATCAATAAATTAATGAAACAAGATATTAAAAATGTTTCTCTCTTCTTGGAAAAGTTAGTTACTTTAAATGTTTTAAATAGGGGCATTCTTACTTTTAATTTTATAAGGAATAGGGTTATTTAATTTCCACTGTTACACATACATCTAAAATATTTAATTATGTGATCACATCTTTACAGAACTTCACGATAATTTTTCAATGATGATCAAATTAACAAGTGTAGTATGATATACTATGATTGGCTTTGAATTTGCAGTATAATATTTCAGAATCACTAAGTAATCAATTTTTTATAGAGAATCATAGATAATTATATTACGATTTCGTAAAAAATATATTTTCTACATATTCTACACATATTTGCTACATTCATATAACTATAAGATACTTCTAGTGTTGGTGTTCTTATTACTTTATAATTAGTAGTGTAGGTTTGGAAGAACTAACAGACTGAGAAATAAGTAAACATCTAGTAATGAATAAATAATATTTACAGCAAAATGCAAATGTGATATGTGTAAATTAAAGTATAAATTATTTTTAAGATATTGCAATCATCTGTATAGAAATTATCATTATATTTTATTTATTTGTTATAATAAAATATGTTTAAAGTAAGTGTTATTCGCATTTAAATAAAGTATCAGAAAATACACAAATTTTTTCATTATTCAATTTGGAAGAATGAAAGGAGTTGTCTTCTTTTTTAAGTTATTTAAAATTGAACTTGAAATATCTTTATAATGTATAGTAAAATATAAATGATTGAATAATTTTAAATATAAACTAAACATACATGCTGAGTTTTGTTTTTATGTATTTAATAAGTAATAGATTTCTGAAATAAAAAACCATACAGAATAATTTTATAATATAAATTACATAAAACTTTTGTGCGCCTGTATGTGTAATAAAAACAAGTTTTATATATTCTAATTATATATCTTATGTATACACATATATATAAATAATGAAATTGTTCTTAATTTAAGTACAAACATAGTCATATTTTAGGTGTTTCAAATAATGATGCTGTTAGTAATAGTAGCATTCTTAATGGAGGGATTCGTGCTCGCATGAGATTACACGAACCTAAACATGTTGCATCATCTACATTTCATGGAACATTACCAAATGTTTATCAGAACTCTACTTATAGTAGTGGAAGTAAACAGGCCAATGCCAATAAGAATAATGAACAAATTGAGCCTGCTGCATCGCATTCATTATCAAATGGGCACGCAATATCGCCTGCAGACAAATCCATTGTAACATTACCAGGACGTTTTACAGGATCTTTACCAGATGGACGTCAAATGTCTCGAATAGAGCATGTATCGACATCTGGTATAGTAGATGGAAGATTTGGTACATGTACAGAATTATTTCCAAAGGTTTCTGTCTCGGAAAGTCGTAATATTTCTCAACTTGAACAATCAACAGTATTACCTGGAACAGTTGGAATACCTAGATCAGATCAATTAACTGTAGTTAATACAGATATATGTTCACATAGTAGAACAGACCAGCCTATTTCTAATGAACGTAACTCTCGAACAGAACAATCTGTAACTGGTCCTCTTTCAGATAGTTATGGAACTATGAGAACGGATCAAGATACTACTTCTTTAGTAGATGGATGTACAGTTTCTAGAGTAGATCAACTTAGAAATTCTGGATTAACTGATAGTCAGGGATATTCTCAAACAGAGCAATCTGTAGTATTTACTTTATCAGATGGTTCTCATTTAGAACAACCTACAGTGTTTCTTATGACAGATGGACGTGGAATCGCACGTTCAGACCCATCTTCGATATTATCCTTGGATGATGCACGTAGAATTTCTCGTACTGAACAATATACAAATCCTACAACTACTCGTTCAAATTCCCGAGTAGTACAACGGGTCGCTCCATTAACAGGACAAACTACTATGATACCTGGTCAGTCAACTCAACCTGAATCTTCAATAGTACTTGCTGAAGTTGGTCCTACAAATCATTCTGAAGAGCCATTAGCTCCTGGTTGGGAAATGAGATATGACATGTATGGGAGAAGGTTGTACTATTTTAAAAAATTATTCAATTTTTACATTTTTAGAAAATATATAATATTCTTTTTTTTATGGTACATTTTTAATTAGGTATTATGTTGATCATATGACACGAAGCACTTCTTGGGAAAGACCACAACCTCTGCCACATGGATGGGAAGTTCGTAGAGATCCAAGAGGCAGAATTTATTATGTAGATCATAATAGAAGAACTACAACATGGCAAATACCAAATACAGAAAGATTACAACATTTTCAACACTGGCAAGGTGAAAGACAGCATGTGGTACAACAAGGTAACCAACGGTTTCTTTATCCTCAAGTAAGTAATAAATAATTATAACATATATATAATTTTATTTTTATTTATATTTTACATTGAGTTTTAAAAATATAGATATTTAACAATCTAATATAGAAATAAATTCAATATGTATATATAGGCACATGGAAATCAAGCAGCTATAGCAGGACCATCAACATCATCCATAATCGATGATGATGATGCTTTGGGACCATTACCTGCTGGCTGGGAGAGACGTAAACAACCAGAAGGAAGAGTTTATTATGTAAATCATAAAAATCGTACTACACAATGGGAGGATCCAAGAACGCAAGGACAAGAAACTGGAATTGATGAACCACCATTACCAGATGGCTGGGAAATGCGATTAACTGAAGATGGAGTTCGATATTTTGTAGATCATAATACAAGAACAACTACATTTCAGGATCCAAGACCTGGAGCACCTAAAGGGTTTGTGTAATCTTTTTTTATCAATCTTTACTAGTTTAACTTTTTGCCTTATTATGTTCTTCACTACTATATTTTTATTTAGTCCTAAAGGTATTTATCGTGTACCAAGAGCATATGAAAGATCATTCCGATGGAAATTATCACAATTTCGCTTCTTGTGTCAAACTAATGCATTACCGAATCATATAAAAATTAGTGTCAATCGACAGACATTATTTGAAGATTCTTATCATCAAATAATGAATGCAGAAGCTTTTGCATTGAGGCGCAGATTATATATCATATTTAAAGGGGAAGAAGGGTTAGATTATGGAGGTGTATCAAGGTAAGAATTGAATCAGCAATTCCATGGAAAAAATTTTATTTTGTAAGAATAAAAATAAATTAAACAAATTCTGATTTCAGGGAATGGTTTTTCCTGTTGAGTCATGAAGTATTAAATCCAATGTATTGTTTATTTGAATATGCCAACAAGAATAATTATAGCTTACAAATCAATCCAGCATCTTATGTCAATCCTGATCATTTACAGTATTTTAAATTCATTGGAAGATTTATAGCAATGGTATGATAATTTCTACTGTTAATAATATTATATTTGATAAAATCAATGAAATTAATATACGCTAAATATAATATAGTGTATATACAGGGTGGTTGGTAACTGGTGGTATAAGCGGAAAGGGGGTGAATCTACGCGAAAAAAGAAGTCGAAAATATAGAATAAAAATTTTTCTTTTGAGGCTTTGTTTTCGAGAAAATCGACTTTGAATTTTCGCTCGGTACGCGTGCACTTTATCACGTCTCGTTATAACGGATCTCACTGTAGATCAGGAGAGCGTGGTGGCCAAGCACCAGCACTACCAATCCAGCCTTGGTAATGTTGGTTTAAAAAATCTGTCACATGACGACTAAAATATGGCGGTGCACCGTCTTGTGAAAAATTAAACTTCCTCTAGTTCTCAGCGGTACATTTAATAATTCCGGTAGTTCGTTTTGTAAGAAATCGAAATATGCTGCTGACGTTACATTTCCTTCGAAAAAATATGGCCCAATAATTAGATGTCCGATTATGCCAGCCCAAATGTTTACGTTCCATCTTACTTGAAAATGTGTTTCAAGAATAGAGTGAGGATTCTCATTTTGCCAATTATGCATGTTATGGACATTGAACATGCTGTCCCTTGTAAATTTCGCTTCATCGGTCCATAAAATTTTTAACAAAAATTCTGCATTGTTGGCATGCTGTTAAAGCAACCAATGACAAAATGCCTTTCGCGAAATCTTATCATGAGGTATGAGTCCTTGTACCCTGGTGATATGATAAGCATGTAAGTTGTTTTCATGTAGAATTCGAAGAATCGTGAAGCAACTAAGATTATACCGCAAAGAAAGGTTTCTTGCACTTATGTCAGGATGTTCCAAAACGTCCTTTAGTATTTGCTCTTCAACATTTACACTAACGCGTCGTCGACGACCACCATGTCGTCCAAGTTTTTCAAAAGAACCATATTCGCCAAGGGTTCGTTCTGCTCTTTGAATAACACGTCTGTCAGGATGTCGACGATTGGGATACCGGTATCTGTAATGATCAGCTGTGGTGCGTTATCACCACACGCACCTAACGAAAGTATCATGTCCGTATATTCCCGATTGCTGTATGTAGACATGATGGTAGACTAATAGGTACTGATAGTGGATAGCGATAAAAGTCGGATAGTAAGTTAATAGGTAGGAAAACACTGCGGTCACATTGAAAGTGTTTATCTACATAACGTCAATCGAGACAACGATCTACAGTGAGATCCGTTATAACGAGACGCGATAAAGTGCACGCGAACCGAGCGAAAATTCAAAGTCGATTTTCTCGAAAACAAAGCCTCAAACGAAAAATTTTTATCCTATATTTTCGACTTCTTTTTTCGCGTAGAATCACCCCCTTTCCGCTTGTACCACCAGTTACCAACCACCCTGTATATATAAATATGTTATATATAATAAATATAAATACATTAATTGTAGGCTCTTTATCATGGACGGTTTATCTACAGTGGTTTCACTATGCCGTTTTATAAACGTATGTTAAATAAGAAATTGGTTATGAAAGATATAGAATCTATTGATCCAGAATTCTATAAATCTCTTGTGTGGATAAAAGAAAATAATATCGACGAGTGTGGTCTCGAATTGTATTATAGCGTAGATTTTGAAATTCTTGGTCAAGTAATACATCATGAATTAAAAGAGGGTGGTGACAAAATTAGAGTTATTGAAGATAATAAAGAAGAATATATTAGGTACTGTTATAATTAATATTAACATTTTACATCTTAAAAAATAATTATTCATTGATTATTACTATATAAGGTTAATGACAGAATGGAGAATGACCAGAGGTATAGAGGACCAAACTAAAGCATTTTTGGAAGGTTTCAATTCGGTTGTACCATTGGAATGGTTGAAATATTTTGATGAACGTGAATTAGAACTTATGCTCTGTGGTATGCAAGAAATAGATGTAGAAGACTGGCAACGCAATACAATTTATAGACATTATACACGAAATAGCAAACAAATCTTATGGTTTTGGCAGGTTCGTTATTATGCATACAAAATTATTTGTAAGATATTATCTAGTATATATATCATTTATTATATTTATATATTTTATTCAGTTTGTAACAAGAACAGATAGTGAAAAACGAGCTCGACTTTTGCAATTTGTAACTGGTACCTGTCGAGTACCTGTTGGAGGATTTGCAGAACTAATGGGTAAATAGTAAACATCAATAACTAAATAAATATGAAATAATTTATAGAAATCAGATGATTTACATTTGAAACTATTTTTTGTTATCTTTTTTGTTTTTGTTCTTTTTTTATTTTCTTTAGGGAGCAATGGTCCTCAAAGATTTTGCATAGAAAAAGTAGGAAAGGATACATGGCTACCTAGATCACATACATGCTTCAATAGATTGGATTTACCACCATATAAGAGTTATGATCAACTAGTAGAAAAGTTAAACTATGCAATTGAAGAAACAGAAGGTTTTGGTCAAGAATAATTAGAAATATACCTTATGAAACGTAATATGCCACTGCCTATGAAGCGATGAAGACAAGTTTAGTATAGTGGTACAAGGTTTTAATGATTTTATTTATCTTGTTCCCAACACAACAAGATACAATTGTTAAGTAAAGAAATTTCTTTAAATTAATGAATTGAAGACGTTTGTATTACATCTTTATAAAAAAATCCTTATATTCTTTTTAATTGAAAATGTTTTATTTCAAAATATATTTCATTTATTTTATGTATGTTGTAATGGAACCTAAACATGTAAAAGTCGTAGAAAATATTAATGAAATGCACAGAAAATATTAACAAATTTGTATATATTTAGAAAATAAAGTTTATAAACAATGCATAGAATAAAATGAAAGCAAAGATGCCAAAATAATTATCTTATAATAATTAATTTTTTAAAGATTAATTTTATTTTATTTTCTTGTGTTTTTCTGTCCTAATAAGAGTTATAACGATAAAATATATCCTGTCTTTTAAGTGTTAGATATTGATGCTTTCTACGATATTTTAGTAACAGTCCCTATGGAAGGGCTTGAAAATTACAGTAACAAATGCTGTACATATTAAGCCATTAATATATTGTATTTTATGTGACAACTCAATGATAACAATTTCATGTTTTGTCCTAAGTAGTTATAAAAACTGTATTGAAAAAATTTTGTACATACATTAGGAAATGAAAAATACTAGATCCAAAAATGGCTATTTGCATAAACTAGATAATTTATAAAATGTTTAACATATGAGTCTATAAAAAAATAATGTCTGATAATTACAGCTTACATTTCAAGTAACTCTTTTTACTGCTTGAAATATTATAAACGAAAAAATACTATATTTTATCGTGAGAATTTAATTCTTACAAATAATATTTTTAAATTATTAGCATTTATTAATATTCATAATGTATAAATTTCAGTTGTTTCTGTAACAGATACCACTGTAAGAATGTGATATAACAAAATTAATAATAATAAACTAAAATATTTGACTATCTCTATTTGCTTATAATGTTTTATGTTCCCAGATAATAAAGCATTAGTTTGAAGATATCAAATTAATAAAAGATATTTATTATATATGTTCACATAAAAATATAGCAGGAAAGATGAACTTAAAGAAATATAAATCCGAATCCAAAAATTGAATGCCTTCATAGCGAAATATTAATTAACATTTGTAAAATATTTATTATATAAATTAACATATAAAGTGAATTTTACATAAATTTATTTCAAGATATGATACAATTATAAATTATAAATTTATGCTTACAGAAATATTTTACAAATTGTTGAATGTCTGTATAAAAGTGGTGGGATACATTTTTTAATTATTTGTTTTTTGATTCAAAACAGTCCATAATGTCCAATTTCACTTTTATGTCCAGAGCTTTGCTTGTGTATTATTGTTATTAAATTAATGTTTAATATTATAACTATTTCTTTTATAACATTTACAATATACCTGTTTGATTTTTTTTTAATTCTAGTATTCTTTATATTATAATCTTAGGACTATAAGCATGAAATTTGTTAATGTTTTCAACAGTAATTTGTGTGCGCATGTATGCATCCGTATATGTACAAATAGATATTGTAATTAATGTAAGAATTAACACATTTAATATACGTGCAATATAAAATTGTATATGTGTGCACACAAATTAAATTCATGGAATGTGTATTCGAACAGTAATATAATACAAAATAAATGCATGACAAATTTATAATAATATTAAAAAAAATAAGTTTACTCATTCATTGATAAATCACTTAAAATACATATAAATACTTGTATTATAACTTCTATATAATGTGTATTCTAAGTTTCATAACTTAATGTATACAATGTATGAAACTATTTACTGTTACCTTCTCAAACTATTAAAGTGTAAACTTTTAATTGAATGAACTTATACTTTACTTTCTATTATTTTAATGTAACTACATTTTATTTATTGTTTATCATTTTTGGGTTGTGTAAAAATTTTTACAATAATAAAAGTATTTTAAAAGGAGAAGAAACAGAAGATATAATTTGTTTCCCAATATTATCATTTAAAATCTGTCCTTTGCAGAATTTGAAAATGATTATGAAATCTGTTTTGAAGTATTATAATTGAAAAATCTCTTTTGCCAAATTTAAATGAGGATGTAAAAGTATAGAAATACTTTAGATTCCGTAAAACGTATTGATATCTATTTTTTCTAAATATATGAAATTAAATATGTAAAATCTATCCTGTGTATATTTCGTATTTTATAATAAAATATTGTACTTTTTTTTATTTAAATTGTTGTTATATACGCATCCACCACAGAGCGAAAACGTGCGCTTTTAGTCTAGTGCACTCCACAGATAGAAATCATTCATACCACATGTGAGCATATCATGTTTGATAGACCATGATATTATAGTGTACCTCATCACAAGATTATCAAAATTACAAGATTTGTAATATATATGTACAGAACTAAATCTTGAGCAATTTTAATTACATTAGGTAAGTCTCATCACTTTTCTTTCTTCCTTATTTACTAAATAAGACTGGAACCCAAAACTAACAAAAAAATGAAGAACAGAAATTTTTGCTCCACATCAGAAGTCATCCCAATAAAACACATAAGAAACAACAACTTCAATCCCTACATCAACTATACTTTAATATATCAAATATATAATATGTATAATGTATACAACAAAAATTTGGAAGTAACCATGTTAGCCACAACTGCACATTTGCATATAAGTTTGAAGCTCCAAGATGTAAGTGAATAATAAATCATATTCATATATGCATATGATAAATTCATGATCCATCCCTACCATGAAATTTTGATATTTTTATGGTATATAAAGAATCGAAAAATCATAATCCTGATACAGAACATCTGCAAGACGTCACGAAAAGTGTCATCATGTAATTTCGCATCGCGTTCGTTAAGAGTCAGTAAGTAAGATCGGGCTAATATTCTTTCATCAACTGTTGACCCTATAGAATCCGCGAATTGCAATTCCCTATCTTGACGTACGTTTCATCCATCCAGAGCCTTGATTTTTTAATGGAGAACCATGTCGAGTCCCGACTATTGAATGGTTCCCCGCCAGTGATCCTTGTACCTGTGAGTGGAAAAACCTGCAAGATGACATCGCATGGCAAGTCCTACAGAATTGGCCCGAGCACCGATCTTTAATGTATTCCATAGGACACTTCTCTCCGATGCAATGCGCCATTCCTGCCGAGATATTCTATTCCCGAAGATAGACCCCGATAACCCATCTAAGATATATGTCAAATAATTTTTATTTATGTATCCATACTCGGCTTGGTGCCCTACTAGGCTCGGCATCCATGGGCGCAAAGTTGAAATACGCCCAACCCGTCTATGGTAATATAGTCTTCCAGGACAGAGAATTGAAGGTGTTGTTAAGGGACGCCGTCAACGCTATCTTAACCTACGCATCATCGGTAAGTACAGGATGAACAAGATTCTCCGACTTATCCGACGGGTGTCTAATTGTACCTAATTAATAAATCAAAGCTTACCATAGGTATATAGTAGTAGGTGTATAGTAGGTATACAATACCGTTCGCTATTCATTTCACGTTTCACGAATATGAAGGTTTTTTATTTTTATAGAAATGATCTACTCTTCTACACAAATACACATATTTATAAAACTACTTTATATATTATATTGAAGTAAATTTATTACATATTACATACATCTCAAATTTAAATTGCTTGACAACAATGTATTACTTATCATTCCATTAATCATTTATACATTCTTACTATAGATAACTATTATTTAAATACTATTTGATCATAATTTCGGATTGGGTTTAAACAATTTTTCCCAGGAAAAGAAATTGAAATGAATATTAGGAAAACTATTTGTTTCATTCGGTAACTTCCTTTTTTCCAATAAATCACCTGAAATTCATATTGCATTCATATAATAATAAATATTCAAACACAAAAATCAATCAACACTGTCTATGTTAAATACTATATAATTATATGTAGAATGATTTTAATTAATATAATGATCCTAAATATTTCTGTTGTTTCTAACAATATCTAAAATAAAACGCACATGGATGGCAGCATGTAAAAAAAAAACATTTCTTCACTAAAAAAAGGATGAATAGCTACAAGAAATATTCGAGATATATTCGAAAATAATGACACAATTAAAACAATATAGATCTATTATACAATTTTCGAAAGAGACTATATATACCATCATAAAATATAATTTAAACAATTTAATATTACTTTTACCATCTCTTTCTATAAACATTACACACATTTTTTCATCATATTAAAAACGACAGAAATATTTAGACTTACTATAATAATTGATGATGATTATACAGGGTAATTGGTAACTGGTGGTACAAGCGGAAAGGGAGTGATTCTACGCGAAAAAAGAAGTCGAAAATATAGAATAAAAGTTTTTCGTTTGAGGCTTTGTTTTCGAGAAAATCGACTTTGAATTTTCGCTCGGTACGCGTGCACTTTATCACGTCTTACAAAACAAACTACCGGAATTATTAGAAGATGTACCGCTGAGAACTAGAGGAAATTTAATTTTTCACAAGACGGTGCACCGCCACATTTTAGTCATCATGTGATAGATTTTTTAAACCAACATTACCAAGGCTGGATTGGTAGTGCTAGAACAATAGCCACCACGCTCTTCTGATCTACAGTGAGATCCGTTATAACGAGACGCGATAAAGTGCACGCGTTCCGAGCGAAAATTCAAAGTCGATTTTCTCGAAAACAAAGCCTCAAACGAAAAATTTTTATTCTATATTTTCGACTTCTTTTTTCGCGTAGAATCACCCCCTTTCCGCTTGTACCACCAGTTACCAACCACCCTGTATATAAATGTAAATAATGTAAACAATTATATATTCAGTATCAACATTTTATATAAATTACTTACAGTTACTTATATCAGAAATATCTTCTATTTTGGTTTCTACTCCATTTTTGTCTATTTTTGTAACAATAGTATGAATTTTGTCACCAATTTGGTGTGATATAATAGTTTCCTCGTTTCCTTCATGATCTTTAATAACTTGTTTTTGTTCTATTGTTCCATCAGGTTTACGAACATATTCTTTCCTGATAGATCTTCCAATTATGGAAGGTCGTGCTACTTCAAGTTGTGGCTTGTCAGACTCACCCCAAACATTGGAAAAATTATCTATAGTAACTCTGTTAAAAATATAACATTTTTTCAAACAATTATAAATTATACCTATCAATTATATCTAATTATTTTATAAAGTGATTAAATTAACTGCAATTCATTAAATTTAGATACTAACTTTCCATCTAAATCTGTATCTAATTTTAATTCCATCTGATCATTATTTGGTTTTAACATGTTATCACGTAAAGATTTTCTCTGTGAGGGTATAAATGAAAATACGTTTGTATTTGCATCATTACCTGAACAAATTAAAAAAATATTTGTATGTATGTAAATGTAAATCTAAGTTTAATTATGTGTAAGTTAAATACAATAATTATATGTACATACCTTCATTATTAAATCCATAAATAAAATTCATCATTATATTCTCCATCTGAGACTCAAAATATCTTGTTATTTCTAATGGATCACTAAAGATGTTAAAGTGATCGACTCTCTCGAAAAATCTATTATATATTATATTATATGAGATTTTATGGTAAAATTAATCATTTAAAAGAGTACAAAATAAATAAATAATACATTGTGGGCAGTAGATGCTAATATCAATAAATATGTAAATGCTGATTATAGCCATAATATCAAGTGCTGAGACATGTTCCATTTTTTAATTAGTAGGTTGCTGAAATTAGGTTGCTGAACTGGGATTCATACATGAATTTTTTATTTGCCAAACAAGTGCTTTCCCAATTGAACTATCCAAGTCATTTGTGTACATTCTCTCCCAAACTCTTAAAACTTAATATGGGTGCTGCCTACAATGTAGATATCATGGAAAGCAAATTGACATCTATTAACGTAAATGTTAAAATAAATTTTTGTTATAAATAAACTAAAGTTACAGTTTTAGGTTAAGTTCTGTACAATAACAACATTTCATCAACGTTGTAACTAAGCAAAAGTATACTGATATTAGCATGCATCTGATAATTTACATATATGAGCTATGTCCTTATCACCAATCACATATTTTTAATTTGTTAGTTACATGATTAAAAAATGAAGAAAATGTTTTAAATAGTATTCAATAGGATAGTTTATACATAGAAGCGTTCAATTCTAACAATTATGTAAATTTAAATCTTGAAAATCTAAAATTCTTCACTACTTTTTTACTACGCATTTTGCAGCATTCCTTAAATTTAGTCATGGTGCAAATTACTATTTGTTTAACATTTTGTTTCATTCTTAGCTAATCTTTAAAGCATTACTTTACTTTCTACAGTAAATTTATAATAAATAATATGCAGTTTTATACTTTGACATAAGATATAAAGTAAAAATTACCTGCTATCATCATGAATATCAATTTGAGACATTGACTTTTGAAAATTATCTCCTCCATAATTATTTTGATAATCGTCAAATCTGAAATATTTAGTAATGCAAGTTTAATTAAAATAAGGGTGGAACTGTAGAAAAGACCCTCGTTTATATTATCGAAGATAAGCGGCTGGAGGCATCCAATACTGACGCATATGCTGCCACAGACGCACAACTTTGGCAGAATTTACTGTAGTGGTACTTATAGTTTTTCGCGAATATCTTGGAAACTAAGTTAACCCATTCTTTAAATGTATAGGAAAGAGTTATTCAAAATGTTGTGTTTTACAATATATTTAAAAATCGTTGAAATCGGACAATTCACAAAAATGAGAAAGAGGATTATAATTGATTACATCGCAGAAAATGAATGAAAATAGACTATCGAAATACAGATAGTCCGTAATATAGATATAAATAATGTTTATTTAAATATTTACCCATTATTAAATTTTTCTGATCTTCGCCTACCAAATATATTGCGAATGAAATCCCACAACTCCATTTCTTACTTTTTTAATTCATTCACTGATCCGAAACAAACTTACATCATATTGCAATATGTAATATGATAATATAAACAGATCGCTACGTCACGACTAGTTGTGAAAATCAACATGGCGGACAAGAAAGTTCTCGTCTTGCGCATGAGTGACATGCTATGAATGCCTCAGTAAGAGACAGAGACAATTTATTCATCTCTGTCTGTCTCGCAAGAACGCAAACTTTGTTGATCTTCCATACTGATTTTTCACGATTAGACACGACTCAATTTTGCGACGGTTTTCCCTAGCGAGTGTCGGGACCTATTTACATATATGATCGTGGTATATGCATATATTCTCAAATTAAAATATATAATCAGATTGTACATAAGTATGCTGCATTTAGACACATACTGCTATATTCATCATATTGTATTTTTAATTCATCCACGTTTCATCCATCCGTGCCATCCCTGTATTATGTCTGTAAATATACAATAAATAGATTGGCATTTACAATATAAGAAATATCGCATACATTTAGGCATCATCTAGGACAAAAATTTAAGTCAGATATAGTCATATAAATACATGTTTATTAACATTTGTAGGGTAATATAATAATATTTAAACTTGTGTTTATCATTATTATAATGACCATAGTTGACATTATTATTAAAATTATATATTTAAGAATATAGATTGTATATTAGTTTTGTCCTTGAAAATATTTTATTTATACGATTTAAAAACGGGATATATGAATAGAATGCAAGATATATGTAGATCACACATGTAAATTCAACTTTTGTAGTAACTCATATAAAACGAAATTAAATTTATTATTTGACAAATTAATGTAATTTAAATATAGACAATTTCTATATTTGTAAAGATATTAATGATAATAATAATTTTAATAATGATTCCCTAATAATATAATAATATAATATCATGTAATCAAAATTTTATATAATAAATATAGTGCAAATTTAAACATTTTAAATTGAATAAAAATTAAAAAATTCTAAATTTGATTGAGTACATATTTATTTTACCTTTACAATGAACACAATACAAATAAATATAAATGCTTTTGAATGATAGATTTAAAATTGCCGCCAAATGTCTGTCCATCCCAATTTATATAAGTACATATATGTATACTAGATTCATTATAAGAAAATCTCATGAAATGACAGAATTTGAAAAAGGTAATCATTTTGATGTGAAGCAAGTTTATTAATTACAGTTATTAAAATACAGTGTCACAATTTTTATGTTATACCAATATATAAAATCCAGTGGAATTAGATCTTTTGAATCTGTCATATTGCCTGATTGAGTTGTATATACAAATAAATAAATAAATAAATAAGTATTTTATGTATACACGTATGTATCAGGGAAAAGCATCATTTTCACGTAGTAGATAACCATTTGTATTAATTTAAACGTCTGAATTGTCATAATTGTACCATAAATATTTTATTATTTAAATTTATGTGAGTGATATTTTATTATATAAATTTATATCAAACATAAATAATACATTGTATAATCATATAACGAATCAATATAATTGTATATGTTTGTGAAATAATCGAAGTAAACCCTTTTGCTTTAAATTAAATTATACTACAAAGTATTAAACAAATTTAATGAACCGCTGTAAATTAAACAGAGTTGGTTTCTTATGTGATTTAAAAATTATATAATGATTTTTATTCCTCTATATCTTTTTTATAATTTATAACATAAATCATAAATTTATTGATAATTATAATATATGTTCATCTTCCTGTAAATTAAAAATTCTACTTTTTGTTTTAGATCAAAAGAAACTTTAATATGATAAAGTATAAAACATACAGCATAGGATTGCCTTAGACAAAATTAATATCTCAAAGATAAACAATGAATAATATTTCTGGACAATTCCGTAAAACAATGTGGGATCCGTTCCTTATAATATCTCAAATAATTGCAGTCCAGACTGTGATGTACTTCTGTCTTGGATTATGGATTTGGATTGTTGCATCATACTTAGGATCCACAAAATCATTAGATTATGTTTTCCATTATAAACAAATACACGTTAGAGATTTTGCTGGACAGTTTATAATAATTATTTTTATCTTAAATGCATTAATTGGAGCAATCGCACTGTGGTGGTTAGTACAAAGGACAAAACAGTGTATGGATTTTGCCTGTACAGCACACTTAATACATTTATTATGCTGTTGGATATACAATGCAAGTTTTCCATCAACTTTTAGTTGGTGGTGTTTAAACATTATATCTTTAAGCATAATGTGCGTTTGTGGTGAATTCCTTTGCATGAAAACTGAATTACAAGCAATACCATTAAGCATGAGCAGTCAGAAAACAGCCTTATAAAAATTTGCTACCAAAGTGAAATTGATGTTTAGTAAACAATATCATTTTATACTAAAAAGTTTAAAATAGATAAATAAAAGACTATTTGTTTTTTATATATATATTTCTAACATTAAATATACATTAAAATACATATATAATATATAATTTGACTACATGTATTTGTCCTATTTGTTTAATGATGTTCTTTATAAAAGCGTAAACCACAATATCCACAAGTATGATTACCAGGTTTATCCTAAAATAGAATTATATATTGTAAATAAAATTAAAGAATGTATCTACTTACGTTGTAAATACATATAACTTGTACCAAATTAATGTAAACTTTTGGGTGTCCTAAAGGTCCACCTCCCCCATCACACGCCACAATTTTATCTTTCACTGGTGTAGCAGGAACTTCCGCTATTAATTTAATGGCCCAATTATCATTAACCTCCTTTGGTCTATTTATAAATCGTACATTACGATAATCATCCTCATCATATATCTATTACAAAATAAACGATATTTATTAAAATAAATATTATGTATCGTGGAAAGTTGTAACGATATAAATATATTTTTATCAATATTATTTTACCTGACCAGTATGGGTAACCTTTTTAGCAGATTTTGTAGTTACATCATGTACATTTCTTGTTATTAGTCCTATAATATTAGGTTTATACCTTTTGTTGGAAACTTCTAAAAATTTTACGATTTTCAAATTCGCCATATTTTTTAAAATGTTTTTACACTTTTTTCTTTGAGGTATCACAGCATGTTCATTAGATGCAGGATTTTAACCAAGAATACATATACATATATATATATTCGTCCCAAAGTTAGGCTACGCTACGACATCCACTACAATATTTGTCGAATTAACATTCACGTGACTGGGCTTTTAGTGTGCAACAATTTTTTCTGAGGTCACTATTAGAAGAAATGATTACCTTGTCTTTCTTAAATGAAACGTGATATTAATTTCTAGTACTCGGATAGCTCATTCATTTTAACATCGATTTTCAAATAAATTAAATATAGAAAAGCAATACATTTCATAGAATAAATTTTAAACAATATCAATGTCTTCTTTAGATATTTTATTTAGAAAACTCCAACATAGGATTTTATATATACTTTGTACATAATTTTCAGACAATTAAAAACAACCATTTTACATAAAAAGTTAATTATTTATAAAGATTAAATTCTCATAAAAGCAAAGGAAGATGTGCATTGAATAGTTTGTAATATGGAACTTTGTTTACATTACCAAAATGTACAAAAATTAATAGTAAACGGTATAAACAAAATGTGATTCTTATAAAAATAGAAAAATCTCTAAGATGTGGGGTAAAAAAATTATAATATATAATTTAAACATTCTATAATCATTAAAAGAAATATATAAAATATAATCGTGAGTAGGATGAAAATAAATGAAGTGGATCTTTCAATGAATGAAGTGTATATCACTGGATGATTTAATTTCAAAATATTTTATTTATTGTACAATATAACTGTACAAATTAGGTAATGGACCAATACATTGCGATCCTTAAATTTAGTCAAATAATCCTGTAAAAAAAAAAGATATTTATTAAAACAAGTTCTGTTCCCTATAATGTACCGTAATTAAAAAATAATATTCTCATTTTTTTCATGTCATCATATATAATATCAGTAGCTAATACATAATAATAATCATTGAGTATTAATATTTAACTGGAATATTGATATTATATTAGTTATAAATACATTACATACCAAAGCCCATATCATCGTCAGATTCTTGTTCTTCAGGTTCTTCTTTCTTCTTTTCTTCCTTAGGTGCACTTTCTGTACTAGCAGGTGCAGCGGCTGCTGTGGGAGCTTTAAAAGATAATAAGAAAATAATCTCATTGTTTAAAAATGCAAGTTCATAGTTATGAAAGAAAATGTTGATCTATAGTGTTGTTGTATAGAAATATCAATCACATTTCTAAATATGATTCACAATTTTCTAATACTATTTCTTTTTCCTCTTTTGCTGACCGTTCTACATAAATTTATGTAGTATGGTGGATGTAGAGGATTTGTACTTCTGTGAATGATACTAATATATACATATGTAAGTTTATCATATCTGGGAAGATTAAACTTATTTCATGTATATTTATAATTTTCGATAAAAAATTTTGATAGTGATATAGCTATAGTTGGTGAAAGATATACAACAACATTCTTAACTAAAATACAAATAGCACACGTTTATGCAAGAATATCTAGGCTCACATTCAGTGTTTTATGTTTTTCAATAGAGACTAAATTGAAGTTAAGTTGTATTTCATACATATATTCTATTTCATATATTAAGATTTGATTTTTTAATCTTTTCAATCTTTCGTTAATGCACTTACTCAGACATCAAAATATCTTTTAAATCAATTCTACATATTATACCTCAACTAACTTTCAATGTAGTATTTGTACAATCCAATCAAATTTACCTACTAAAGTAATCATTATGTGTATCTGTTTACAGTCAGTGATCCGACTTGTTAAATGAAATCAATATGGTATCAAAATAAGCTATCCAATGCCTATTTTTATAGACATAACTTTCGATTCCATGATTTCCTAAATTTGAAACTAATATTTTTAGATTATTAGTTAAATACTATCAAAATGTAAATAGATAAAAAATTTGGAAACGCCTAAAATAAAGCGGTATAATTCACGTTTTTTCCATTACCAACAAATGTATATTGTATGAAACATATGCAGTACTTAGTATATATAAAATAGTAAAATTAATTAAGTATGCCATATTTTATATTATGTATAAGGTAGAAATGGTATATGGTATATTATTAAAAATCCTATTTTTAAAACCTGCTGGTGCACTTCCAACTCCTGATCCAATCTTTGTTATCAGTTCTTTTATATTGACTCCTTCTAAAGCCTTGGCAAAAAGTCCGGGCCAATAAGATTCCACATCAACAGCAGCAGCTTTTAAAATTGTTTGAATCTTTTCCCCCTGAGCAATAAACAAAGATTTTAAATATTAGTATTAAATATACTTTGTTCTTATATATTTATTATACTTTTGTATTTTGGTACTACAAATAATAAAATAAAATTGTCGAATTGCATTGTTGATGCTTATGCAGTTTTGGGAAATTTAAACTTCTAAAAATCTAGAAAATGCATATAACATGTAAAAATATATAAAATACCCAACAAATATATTATAGTATTATATTACAGTATTTAGTACATACGATAGAAAATGTTATATTAATACAATAGCAACATAGATATATGTAATAATTTAGAAAGCAATCAGAATTGTATTGCACGTGCACATTTGTAACCAATTATTGTACTATCTGCTTAAAGCCTCAAACAGTGATAAATAATAGCAATAATACATAAAATATCCAAAGTAGAGCACTTATTATAATATTTAGTAGATGAAACAAATTTATATTTTGAATCTATTTCTTTAATCATGTTTATAAAAATATAAAATTGCATAAACATTCAGTTTATTCATGATATTAAGAAATCACATGTATGACTGGTACTTACAGTTACAGCAACGTCGTCATCAACAAGTATCAATGTTGAATAAATGCAAGCAAGTTCAGCTTTGGAATTCATGTTTATTGCTTCTATAATATATAGTTAAACTGGATGGGATGATAAAACGGTGCAAGTCGCTGATTTAGCCTTAGCTCAATAAAAGAGAACAAGCACCCGGCTTCCACTTAATCCAGCTAAAAGGAAAGAGAAATGCGATGAAGGGAAATCACGTGACTTATCTTTGGGCAGCATTTTCAATACAACTAGAGAGCGGACGTAATTCTATTGGTTAACCTGGTGATATAATACAAAGTATATTTCAACGCATTTAAGATATATTTGAGATGTATTTTTTTATTTATCTTATACATCCAATATTACTATTTATCTTATACATCTAATATTACTATTTTTTTTCATTATATTATTATTATTTTTCATATTATTATAATATAAAATTTTCATAGAAATATGATGGTGAAGGTATTAACATACTTTATTAAAACAACCTTTTTATCTAGTATTAATATTCCAATGATTTTAATAACGATAAAACTTATTTGAAATTTCTTAGAGACAGGGTATTTTATTTTAAATAAATATAAGAGTTCAAACTTTTAACCGATTAATATTATTTCACATTAATGCGGATATTCATGTAAATAGAAGAGGGCGCCACATATTGATAAGTTTGTTTAATAAGTAGTGCATATATACTCGATGTTCTTCGAAAAGTGCAGATCGATTAGTGGATCATATACGCAATTGAGCTAGTTCAGTGTTTTTGTGAACGTAAGTTGAAATATTTTCAGTTAGAAGGGTGCGTGTCAAAGTGGTTGGTACACGACTAGTTCTCTCACGTTTAAATTTTACTTTTACGGATATCCCGGGCAATGTTCTTTTGTGTTACGTTGCTATGTAGTACGTAAATGAAGCGACGACGTGTAGCGTCGCATGTTAAAAGGATATCGCTTGTGAGAACAATGAGAATGGCGCGCAAATGTTGCGTGCGTAGCTGTGAGGCCGATGTGCAAGATGCGCGTGCTAAAGGGTTACCGCTTCATAAATTTCCAAAAGATATTAATTTAAGAAACAGATGGTTGACTAGTGGTGGATTCGAAGCGAGCTTTAAACCTTCACCAGGTCAGGTTGTTTGTCATAGACACTTCAAACGAGCCGACTACGAAGCTGCTAAAGGACATAAATTACTTCTACGTAAGGGCAGCGTTCCGTCGGTTTTTGCAGACTATGACAATCATCCAGGTGTGTATCATTTGTTATTTACTATACTAGGATCTTAATATTACTTTCTTGTGAAATATTGCCAAATAAAAGAATTGTATATCTAAAAGCTTTAATTTACACGTGTCCAAGTTATTATTTTTCTTTCTCTTAATATCTTTTTTTAGTCAGTTTCATTTTGTTATTCTTCTTTCATTCTTTCATTCTTTTTTCATACATTATTAAATATATTTAATTTATTCCTAAATTTCTTCCTTTATTCAATATACAATTAAATAAATAAAATAAATGAATAAATAAATATATATATTGTAAAAATAATAAATGCATAGAATAGAGGGAAATATTTTTATTTGTTATTACAATACTCAGTTATTATCTATTGAAATGATGTAGTATGCTATGTAATTTAATTTAGAATCAATACAATGTTTACTGAGTCATATGTGGAATGTAATAGACAGATTACATACTAGCTTATACATACCTTCACGTACAGGACAATTTATGTTAAAAATTTCATATGAATATTTGAGTTATTAATATTATTTAAATGTTAGAAGTAATTCAATTGGACATTACAACTAATTTAATGTAATGTACTAGACAATGTTGAGTTAAAACAAAGGATTTTATTAGAACAAACGAGGTAAAGAACGGCTATGAACAAAGAATGCAATTTATTTATAGGATATGCCTATTATTTTTTTGAATATGTAATTAAAACATATTTTTAAGTGAAGAATGCGCAAGATACATATTTCTTACATATATGAGATACATTTTTATATTGAAATAAAGACAATGTTAGAAATTTTATAGAGTATAATCGTAAGCAGATTAATCTCACTGTAGATATTCATTAAACATTATAACAAGTACTTTCAATATTTTCCATATTTTTCCATATTATGTGTATTCTGTGTATTTTTGTACTATTAAATTTCCTATAAGTGCATGAAAATTCACAGTCTAATAATAAGAAACAGAATGTACTGTGCAGATGAGAAGATAGATAAGCAAAGGAATGCAGATCTGTTTGGTTATTTCTGATAGACCCAATAGAGTCATAAAGATAAGTATTATTGGACAAAGGTATCACATATACAAATATGGCAATAAGACAATAAGACAAAGCATGACAGAGGATAATAGAGATCAGTACTGCTCTTGTCCTTATGCTATCCCTTGTAATCTTCTCACCTACCTGTAGTACAAAACTTTAAACATGGATGAGTAATCAATACACTAAACAGAGAAAAGAAATCTCAGTTTACAATGCAGTAAATAGAGAAAACAAGCTTCAGTGTACAATAGCAATAAATCTGAAATTGATCATTCACAAAACACATTATTGAACATAAGGATTATTCAACCAAATATTAAACCTTTATACAAAAAATAATTATTTCAATTTTATAATTTAAATTTGTAAAATGTCCAAATATTTTTGTGAAAATTCTTTTTTACCATTTCTTCTCATGTTTAAATAATTGTATATAAAATAAACAGCTTTTTATTATTTATGTCTATATACTGTATTATAATATGTTTAGTACATTATGGTTTCATATTTTGTTTAATACATTATGATTCTTTGAACAAAGAAAGATTTAATAAATGTAAACCTAAAGTTTTCTTTTTATAAACATATTTCTAGTCTATCTGTATAGTTGTTTGTAATTTCTAAATCTATGTGAAAATTTGTCATTTTAGAGAACATTATATTGGTTTAAAGATCATGAAAACCTTTGTTTTATTCATAAGTAATAATATAATTAATAAGTTTTATGTTGTATTGTGGTATTATTTACTATATATAATAAAGAGCATAATTGAACTAATGATCACATCTTATAAATATTATCTTCTATTAATATAAATCACTATCAATAGAAAAATTGCACATGAACAAAATATTTTTGAACATTTTGATATTACTCTTATTTATATATATTTATATGATGATAAAAATTAAAATGGTGATTCTTTCATTATAGTTGAAGAACTACTGTTATTACTGTTACTACTGTTATTACTAGTTATAATTAAATCAAGTAAAAATAACAAACTATAAAGTATAATTATTTTGTACATTACGCTTGATAAAATTATTTGTTTTTTACATAACTATGTATCAATCTATTAGGTTTTTGAAAAATATTCTTCAAGGCAATCAGCTATTCAACATTGATTGGGCTACCTGTAGTAGAAGGATGAATGAAAACTTTAAGGGGGGGGGGATAAGGTTTTAAAATCTTTTTTGCATTTTTTCATTTTTTTAATTGAATGCATAACATCTTAAGAATATTGCGTCAAAATTTCAAGTTGATTGAAGTAAAATTGACGAAGTTACGAGTATTTTTATACATGTCGGATGATATTACCTACCCGACCCGAGCGTGCTATTGTTACTTCGCAGACAATTTTTTTTCTATATAATACCTAATCTTACCCCCAGATCTATTTATAGTACTTAACGACTTAAGTACAAACCTCCTTATACCTGTACTGTATATTTTGTCAGTGTAGGGTAAAAAATTTAGTGTAGGAGTAAATATTCCATTTTCATTAAGTTTTGTGTTAAATTATTACTAAAATGCCTAAAAAAGTTACTAGATCTGATAGACAATCAACTGGTTCGGGATTATATCGACCTAGAAAAATTGTATCTCCGCATAAACGTAAATACGAAGGCACTTCAACAAGTAGCGCGTCAACTAAAAAAATAAAAATGACCGTTGAAGATCAAGTTACGAAGGATCGTGAAAAATATTATAGGATAATTGATTTTTTATTAGTCTTTTCAACAATTGCTACGCTCGTGAAGAGGTAAGCCGATAAAATTCGCTTATGAACGTTTTATACTAGATTTTTTAGTGTTCAAAACTTTAAAGCGTTTTCCCCACAACTCACGTTTTCAAAGTCGGTGCCCCCAATTACTTCAAAACTACTGCACCGATCCTTTTGAAATTTTGAAGACTATTTCTGTACATAATTTGCGAGGTAACGCTGTAGAGTTTTTTCAAATTTGTTAATTATTTTTATTTTAAAATAACAAATTAGCCGCAAATTTTCGCACAAAATCGCGTTTTTCCCTTCAAAGTGTTCCAAAAAAGTGAAAAATTGAAATTTCGAAAAAACCTTCGCAGCGTTACCTGGGAAAAACTGTTACCTAACGAATGAACTTTAACTTTTTGATTTCTGATGATCCAGCACCAAGTTCGGAGGGGCACCGCAATTATACTTTTTTCCGAGACACGTCCGAATAATTGCTGCCATTGCCGTATTTTTTAATATTTCTCCGTGAAAATTTTATACAATATTCTTCGAATGTCATACTTTAATGTACTATTGGTTTTAAAAAAGAAATTTTAACTGTATCGTCAGAAAAAATTCACAAAAACATGCCTTTTTTTGTACGAATTAACCTTACCCCGCCCTTAATGAATGAAGATATAAAACATTGAGTGCAAGTATGGTTAATGAACTTTTAAAATGTGCATTTATGTGCATTATATGAAAGTATATTTGATAGAATTTAATCAAATTACTGCATTTCATATGAAATTCATAAAAAAGAATAGATAGAGGTATCGAAAATATATCTCATAGTTATTGAAAATATATAGTTAATTAAAAAAGACGTTGAGATTTTCAACATGATTGTAATTTTAGATACATGTATTATCACAATATGAAATTAATGAAGCGTTTAACAATTTTCTGTTTTTAAGTAACTGACTGAAAGTTTTGATCTGATTCCTATTGAAAAAATATGTTGTTATTAGTTCAGTTATGCTTCTCATACAGTATATCATTAGTTTTTAATACTAATACTTTTATCTATTATTCTGTATATTTTGTTTCATATTTATATATCTTTGTGATAGTAAATTATTAAAAATAGTTTTTAATAGTAATATCATACAATTTTATAAACAAATATATGTAATAAGAAGTATTTTAGTGTCATTTAAATATTTTATTTATAAAAGATGTTTATTAATGTATATCATCTAAGAATATTTTAAAATTATTGTAGAATAGAGTATCGTTTTTGAAAAATATCTCTTGAAACTTTAAACTTATATATTAATTCTTTTTGCAGATCCTGTAATTATGTCTGTAAAATCATCAACTTCTTATGCACAGGAAGATTTAGATCTTATTAATTCTGAAATTCTGAACTTAGAACAATCTACCTCTTCATTGAATTCTGGTCTCAAAACATTAAAGTCTAATAATTGTGGAGAAACATGTTCTTCTCGACCAGAACCATCAGTTAATTCCTTCAATTTACTAGATTCAACAGAATTACTTGATAATGGATATAGGACCTATAGTGTGAAACAAGAAAATGTATGTACTGTGCAACAAGAGATAAATAAAAATTCAGAAATAGAAGTGAATACTATGGCAGTGCAATTAGGCATTGTTGAATCTGATATAGCAATAAAACATATACAAAAAGATTTGGCCATTAAAGAGGAACTGAAAAGTATGGAAGTCGAAGATGAAAAAATATTTGATAAACCAGAAGAATTAAAACCAAAAATTTTTAATCGAGGTGGACTAAAATTTTTTCCTGGAGCCAAATTGGAAGCAAAAGATTTCAATGAAAAATGGTAAATATTTATAGAACAGTTAGTGGCAATTATATAATTATGTTTATTGTAATAAATATTGATGAAGCATTTTATTTATTTGATGTTATATTGTAGGTATTCAGCAAAAGTAGTTGAAACTGATTGGGATGAACGAGAAGTATTGATACGTTTTGACAAGTGGAGTTCAAGGTTTGATGAATGGATACCAATGGATAGTTCAAGATTACGTGTATTGCAAACACAATCAAAGTAAGTAAAGATATTCCAATGAATCTACCACAAAATTATTTGAATTAATAGATACAGAAAATAAAAATATGTTTACGTGAATAATTTTTGCCTTGATTTATTATATAAATTATATTCTGCATTACTTATAGACCTATTCTTTTTTAAAGCGAACAAACCTGGAATCTACCATCTCAGTAAGTGGATATTGTATAATTATTAGCTAGGCGAAAAGAATTTGTATAATCTATAGTATTTCTTATGCAGTGATGGGAAATGTTATTAAATTATTTTATTTTTTACGTTACCAATAATAAATTTTCTCCATTTTTCTTTTATCTTTTCATCTAAATCTATAATTTTAATAATTTTCATAATTTTAAACTATAGGTATTCTACATCATCCTATTACCTAAAAAATGGAAAAGAAATTTTTGTGATTTAATAAAACGGACTTATTATTTTTATTTTTCCAAAATGTGTGTGCACAGTTGTATATACACATATTTTAAATACTTCAAGCTCCTTATTTTATATTTAGATATCATTTCATAAGTCATATTCATAGAAGCTGGGATATTTAAAACAGATTCTTTTTCAGAATACATTTTAACATTATATAAACTGTCGTTCACAATAACTTTTAAGAATTATAATTACAATGCATTAGTGTTTTTTCTTTTCTCTTGTTCCCCCCGCCCCTCTCTCTTTTTCTTTCTCAAATGAATGTAGTAAAAAAAATGTTATTAACAGTCATACAGACTTAAAAATATAAAGTAATCTATATTTACATTTGATCCTTATTTATTTTTTGCACAGTGTTTAAATATTGTTAAACAAAGTTACTGTTTGTATAAGAAATTAATCTATCATTTGAATCTATTTGTCATAATAATTAACCATATTTTTTCCAAATATGGTAATAAATAAATTTGAATCTCTTAGGGAAACAAAAATGAAAGATTTTTCAATGGGAGAAAGGATACTTGCTACGTGGGCTGATGGTAGAAAATATCCAGCTAAAGTAAATGCCGTCTTAGGAAACGGTAAGTGATCTAACCTTAACTACGTATGAGAATTACGTATATTGTTAGTTTGACGTTTCGTGATAGGACATCCTTCTAATTCGAGAAATGGTACTTTTTTAATTTAAGATTATTTTTACAGATAGATATGATGTACTGTTTGATGATGGATATACAAAGACAATTAAATCGTCAAAAATGACAAAAATCGCTACAACAGTCACAAAGGTACAGTGTTTGTAGTAAGGTTATGTTATATTATCGTTAATGTAAAATTCAATCAGCTATAACTACTTATTTTCTTGTCATTATTAGTAACAGAATGTACAGTAAATTGAGTTTTGAATTTGCTTTATTCGTCCAAACATTGAAAAACAGTGATAATTGTTGAAAATATATTTTTATAATCATGCACAACTTCCTTAAAGTCAATGAGAAAAGTATAAAATAATTTTATAAATATGTTATATATGAGTTCAACAGTTATTACATAAATAATATACGATGTTATTATCATAAATTAAAAATTTTATATGACATGAATTGTTTCCTTTTTTCCCTTTGAACTAAATTTCGCAATTAAAGAATTTATATTATTACAGAATAAAATTAACGTTAAAATAGATAATTTATTTTCTATCCTTTGTTTCCTTGAAAATTGTTTTAAAACTTGTAAAATGTATGTATTCAATAATAGTAAAGAAGATGAAGAAAGTGAAATTTCATTGTATTATTTGTAACAGCAAACTAGTCAAACTGAAGAATATATAGGAAGCAAGCAAGAAAGAAGAGATAAGAAAAGAAAGCATACAGTGATGGAGTTATTTCATACACATTATAGAAGACGTTCAAAAAATGAAACAGATAAATTAATAAAAAAGGAAGGAATTATAGTTAATGAAAATGTAGAATGCTTTTCGGAAAATAAAATTGATTTAGATGGAACTTTATTTGGGCCTTGCTATGATCCAGGCACAGATTTATTACGTGGGTTTGACACCAATGTATCTAAAATGAAAGCTTATCCTAAAAAAAGTAAAAAGGAAGTATCTAAGAGTGAAATAGATCAAGTAGAAGATGTGGGTCCCGAATGGATTGATGGAGAACCTCAGGGAACTGAATCTTATATAGTGGATGGAAATGATGGTATGTCAAAAGAAATGGAAATTTACACTCACTATTCTTATTCTACATTATTATCATTTATGTATATGAGTAAAAATGATATGAACGTGTAATATGTTTGTTTCTTAAAGGACCACGTCGATCAATAATAGTTGCAGACAGAAGATTACCACCTGGATGGCAAAAACATTTTACTCAAAGAAAAGCTGGTACATCAGCTGGAAAATGGGATGTCTTATTTCTTCATAAATCAAGTGGAAAAAAATTTAGATCAAAAAATGATATTAGGGCATTTATGGAAAATCAGGGGCAATTCGACTTTGATCCAGAAAAATTTGATTTTTGCATTCATCGAAAAAAGAAAAATCAAAGTCAAAAAGTAAAACAAGATATCGTTGTGGATACTCCAAAAAAGATTAAGACTTTATTGCCTAAAACAAAGGCAACACCAATAACTGAGAATTCTTTACCTGTTCCCCCAAGTACACCAGTTACAACATTATTATCTACATCAAGTACATCTATTAAAGATGGTGGTAAGATTCCATTTCTTTGTTTCATTTTTATATTTTTCATATTTTATTGAGTTTACTTTTTTATGCTTACCTATATTAGGAGTAATTTATTGTAAGTATTAGTAGATAATATTATTTATATATATTACGTATTATTAATTAACCAAATTAGACTAAATATATTTTTATAAATAAGTGTGTAAATAAGTAGTATATAAACTTTGTTTAATGTGTTGTTAGAAAAATAATTCTTTGTTTATTTGTTGACAGCTGTTTTTATTGGTGGACTTCGAGTAGAAATGGAGGACAGTGCTTATAAATGTCCGAAACAAGGGTGTAGTAAAACATTTAGGAAGGAAAATCTTCTACAAATGCATATAAAACATTATCATCCAGAATATTCGAAATTTTTGGGATCTACGCCAAATGTTGCAGATTTAGCTTATGCAAGAACAATTGGGGAATCTGTTGAAGATATTATTCCAAAAAAGTCAAATAATTTGTTAGAAAAGTGCAATAAATTTGGGAAGAGAAAATTTATTCAAGATAAATCATTGTATGTTTCATCATCTTCTGTAACAAATACTCTTCAACCTATATCGCCAACAGCAATTGTACCAACAACAGTAGAAACAGAGGATGAAGTAGACCAAATGGAAAAATCCAATGATGTGCAAACAGACGATATTAAAATGGATAGAATGTCTCCAAGTTCTAGTCATAGTTTAGATATGGATGATGAAATTGAACAAAAACAGGAAGATACGTGTGCAATGTCACCAGGAACACTATTTGATATGAAAATTAGGGAAGAAAAAACGCAAAGTGGCATTAAGACACTTCTTCCGGTAAGACCAGCCATGTCTTCAGAAGCACAGCGAATTGATAGATCAAAGTCTTTAGATGAAGCTATTCATATCGACAAAATAAAAGGTCAAAGGAAACGACAATTATCAGAATATAGTTCTGATGCATTAAACAGAAGTAAAAGGCGTCATGGTAATAACTTAGTCATTATAATTTAATCATTCTAATAAATTAAAAATATAAAATGTTATTTTTTAATGGGCATTCTAGAATTTCCGGATGAGTATGGTGATTTAGATGATAGTACTATGGATATAGAAGGAGCAGGACCGACTACACCCACGTATAGGTATAGTCGCAGAAAATCAGATTCAAAATCAGATGAAAATAGCCAAAGTAGTAAGTTGCTTTTTACTTTGATATGCAATTTTCAATACGAATAATTTTATATTGAATCCTACTTTTTAATTTTGCTATTAACATTGGTTTATTTCCATGTAATAAAGACAGTATTTTACTGCTTTATTATTTTATTTTTCTTTAGGTCAACTAAACGATTCGCGTGTTGAAAAGGATGATCCTTTGAAAGGGAATATTGGTAAAAAAGATACTAATGATGGGGAAGGTATATTGTTTATTTTTTCAATGTTTTTCTTTATTTTATGTTAAATTTATATTGATCTTAGGTTTGAGTTATAAAATGTTTCGATGTATAGAGTATTTTTATTTCTCATATTTTGATATTTATTTCATAGTTTCTTTTAGTTTAATCATATATTTAAGCATGAATTGTATCTTTAACCATAAATGATAATTATCTTTTTATGGTGACTTAGCAATTGTACTTTTGTAGAGAATGAAGGAGTTATGATGATGATCAATGGTGAAATGGTGAAAGTGGAGCAGCTTCGTAGGGAAGAAATAATAAATTGCACTTGTGGATTTATGGAAGAAGATGGTTTAATGATTCAATGCGACCTTTGTTTGTGTTGGCAACATGGTCACTGCAATGCAATAGAAAAGGAGAAGGATGTACCTGAGAAATATGTTTGTTTTATTTGTCGGAATCCATATCGGCAACGATTATCCAAAAAATATTTTCATGATCAAGATTGGATAAAGGAAGGGAAGCTACCAACATTATCTAGCCGAACAAAAAATCAGCATCGAGTTAATCAAAGAACAGCTATGTTAAAACGTTCTTATGATCTAGTTGCTGCTCTTTTACACATTCAGCAAGTTTTACACAGTTTAAGAGTAAAAATCAATGTAGCTCAGTAAGTATTACATAACTATAATTAAATTGGAAAATATAGAAAATGATTATTAATAATAAAATTTGTGTGATAGAAAGAAAGATCATCCAAAGCTATATCTGTGGGCCAAAAATTGGGAAAAAGTTGAAGTACCAAAACCAAATGTTACACCAGTACCAATCATGGAGATTATGAAAGTAGGAAAAGAATGTACAGATATTCCAAGTGAAGGTTTTCATCGAACTGAAGTAAAAACGGAAGCAAAGTTCAGTTTAAGAGATGATCATGATGAAAAGTCGATAGCCTCAGATTCAGAATTAATGAAGATATTAGAAGAAGATAATATAACTCCAGATGAATCTAAAATTAACGGCAAAAAGGAAGATATTATACATCAAACTAAAAGTAATATTCTTCTCGATGCACTTACGAAAAATGATACTTCAGAAGGAAAATATACAAACTCATTACCTTCAGAGGTGAAAACAGATACAGGTAGAAAAAGAAAACAAATAAAACAGAGATAAATAAAAATATATCTTTATTTATAACAAAAAAATAATATTTTTGATATAGATTTGTTAACCAATCAATCAGATATATACGAGAATAACGTATCACCGACAACTATATCAGCGAATCACATGCATGAAGAACTAAATGAACATGAAATGTCAGCACCGTTGCAACCTTTCATACCACAACCAGAAGCGCCAATTGACCCAGGAGAATGTCGAATGCGATTATTAGAACACATAGAACATTTTCAACATCATATAGATGCAAAATTAACATTTATCGAGGCAGAAGTTTGTGGTTGGTAAATTTTGTCAACGTATTTTATAGATTGGAAAGAAAGTCAAATACAAATCTTTTTTTAGCTTTAGAAGCTATGGATCCTGAAGATACATCTACTTTAGATGTTGAGCCCCGAACTAAACAAACGGTTCAAATGCTTGTTCGAGATTTAAACACTGTACGAAAATTAGCTGCTTTATGTCGAATATAAATAATATTTTTAGAAAATATTTAGAAATAAGATTTCTAAGAATATAGTCTGTATGTGTAGAAATTCTAATATGAATCTAAAATCTTATTTTTTATAATGTTGAAGAATTATTATGAATATAATTTTGAACAGCTCAGTGGATACTCAATTGAGACTGACAATTAGAACACCATACAGCTGTATTTTATATTGTAAATATACACTGTTTTATGTGCAATTGTAATTAAATTGATTAAAAAATTATTTGTATGTAAATACATTGCTGTTATTATATCAGTCCTGTATTTTCTAAAAATAAGTATAATCATAACATAAATTACTCATAATGGAAGTGTTACAAAAAGAACATACATAAAAGTATTATTATTCCAAAGATGTTTCAGTGTTATTTAAAAATATATTAGGTTTTAATGAAAATTGTATTAAAGAAAGAATGTTAAACGGTCATCTTTTTTATTTTTAATTATTTAAATTTTCCATTTGTGTGAAATATGGTGTTATACATTTACAAAAGAAATAATCATTTATGAAATATACAAATATTATTAAAATATATCATACTTATTAATTATAATTGGGAAATAGTGAAACCATCAGTGAAATGATTTTTTGATTTTATTTTATGATAGGAAAATTAGGAAGGGAAGTAAGTACTTGCCGCCATCATAGTTGGGCTGATGACGTCAAGAAGCATAGTGGTATACAATCGTAGCGCACGAAAAACAAAGACGGTGAAAATATTGTCTACATTAATAAGAGAGAACAGAAAAAGCATGTGTGCGCACGCATAAGAACGATGAAGATAGTAAGAGAGTGCCAAGGAGGGAATGAGAGGGAATAGAGGCGTGCAGCAAGCAGTACGACAGGACGTAGAACGGCCGCTGCCGTGGTGTTTGGGCTCGGCTCGGTTGTGCCGCATCCGTTATGACGATACGATAATCCAGCGCTTAGCGCTGTGAGTGTGTAATACGTTACTTGCCATTACGCATTATTGATATTTATATTTTACGAAAAATTCGGGGAGAACGTGATGGAAGTGTATTGTTTTCTAATCTGATTGGTAAACTGTTCCTTCGTTGATCGTTAGAGTTCTTTCATACGCCATGTGCCATTGCTCTATGTGTATTTCCTTTCTCTTTCGGTTGTGTTCGGTTAAATTTTCATGAAAATATTCGTGTAACCAGTTTACCGGTGAATTATTTTAATAAAAATTTTCTATTAGTGATCCTGGTGTTCTGTGTAGTGTAAGTGCGAAGACGAAATTTTCTTCTTTCTATATCTCTACATTATTATACGGTTTAAATTGCAATAAGGAATAAGAACAATAACGAGAGAAGCAGAAAAGGGGATAGACGGTGGATTTGTTGAGCTCAAGTGGAAAAGATATCTCGCAAGGAGCGCAAGTGGCGTATCAAGATGGCGCATAATTTGGCACCGAGCGTCAACTGTTCGCTCGACGACATTGATCTGAACGCTTTGAAGGTGCGTTACGACTTTTAATGCTTTTTATTTATCAGGCATAATCTAATATTTAATGATATTTGTTTATGGACGCAGAAGTCTATTTTTTGTAGTTTCTATGAATTCAATGATTGATAATTAACCTCATAAGAGTAAACGATGATTATTATTTCTTGGTAGCACCACAGCATAATGAAGAAAGAAGGAAATAAGAGAATACAATTTTGTTGAATTTCTGTACAATTCTTTAAAATTGCTTTTTAAATGCTTTTTAAAAAATAAATTAAGGAGATTCGAAGTTGTTTAGTTAGTCATTTTTGTATTTTGTTCGCGTTTACAGTTTTGGACTGATTTATACAAATTATCTAAAAATTAAGATTAACAGTTAATATTGTGAACAGATATTACACATACAATTTTTACGTACAGTATTATTAAGTAAATATAAAATTATAGTTAGTTATTATTATCTCATTTTTCTCTCTTTCATTATTGTATTATTTTTCATTGATGCAAGAATTTTTTATTTCTAATAAGTTGTAATATATGTAACTTTTTTTAGAATGTGAACTAAATATAGTGCATACATGCATACACTATGCAGATGTGTATACATGTACCTATTAAACAAATATTAACAGTTCATATTATTTGAATATTAAAGATTTAAGTATTGTGATACATCTATTTCTTAAGGACCTATAAAATATTTAACAGTATTTTAGTATATGAAAATAACTGATTGAAAATTGTTGATTCAAATATTATTTTATACATAATATACATCATGCAGTGTATTGTATATATACATTGTACAAAAAACACGATATACAAATATAATTTATACTTAAATTGTATATGCATGTATATATATTTATATGTGTGTATGTGTGTTATAGGAACCAGCAGGTATTTTCGAGTTAATCGAAGTTGTTGGTAATGGAACGTATGGCCAAGTTTATAAAGTAAGTATATATTACAAGTTCATACATAGTAAAGTTTTAGATTTGTCTCTTTCTTATGAATAATATGAATGAATAATAGAAAATTTGTATAGAATCTTGATCAAGAATTCAATATATTTTAAAATGTTAGATTACATAATAATAGTAGTTTATATGTCAAAGATCTGGTACTGTTCTTTGAAATGATAATTGCTTTTAGTAATTTATGGTACTGAAAGTTATGATTTTAGATTTTTATTATTCAAAGAATAACTATAGTTTGTCAGAATAGTTAAATGTACGTATACAAGTAGTATACAGTATTAGGTAACTTATGAGTTTTGAAGAATAGTTAAATCTCTGACTTTCTTAATTTTTTCCCTTATTTACATTACATCTAGCTATAACTTTTAATTACTTTATTTTTATACACATTACTATGTTATATATCTTTTTATATATATGTGATTTTATGAAATAGATACATATATAATACATATATTATGAAATAAAAAAACTTTAAAGCTTGATTGTACAAGAGATAAATGCATCTATGACTTTTAAAATTTTTATATAATATGTATCAAAATTAGTGGTAATGAATTATAGGTTAATACAAAATGATATTTTTATGACTACTTGATATTTTCTTAAGATCCATACACACATATGTAAAGATTCATGTACAGATATTTACATATAGATTTATATTAACTTAAGCATAAAAATAAATAATGATTTAGCTGACTTAAATCACAAAATCAAAGAAAATAACCATTCATTTCGAAAGAGAATTTCTCGCGAATTATCTTCAATTTTGGAAGAAAAATATGTGTATAAGAAAACGTAAATTTCAATCGGAAGAATGCAAAAGATGCATCATACGATGTTAAGGTATAAAGAACAAGGCAAGCTCTAGCATTATTAATGTTGTTTTACGTGTATATTTTTTGTATAGTGTAAATTATATCATACATTAATTTATGCTTTTTACAGTGTGTATAGTTTTCGTACTATCAGAGGTTGTTATAATATGCTGAGTACATTGGATGTGACATGATGTGCCTAATTTTTATTTGCATATTGGTTAAACATTAATTTGTACATTGTTATGTTGCTCAGAGACATTATTATGATTCTTACTTTTCTATGTGTATGATAATAAAGAGTAAGAGGGGAATGAGGAAGAGTGCGATGACCTACTATTGATGACGACATAGAACGAATGAAACAGCCATGCGCATGAGTACAAACGATTAAACGCTGTGTTGTCAATTTGTTCTGATTCCTCAATTGCTTATATCTTTCACAGTCAAAGAATTTTTGAAAAAATTTGTATAAGAAATTAATCAGGAGAAGTGATAGCTGTGTCACATATTTTAATGTCATCGGTAGAGTATTGTAATATTTTATAACGCTAGTATTTTCTTTCTCCTCACTTCCTCTCTTTTTCGATAAAATGTATGTTACGTTAGATCAACTTGTAATTTAAATAAGAATTGAAATAATAAAGAATAGTATATACATACAGTAATATAAGATTTATCTTCTATGACTATTGACTGTCATTAAAATGGAAATTACAGATTTAAATTATGTCAGATCATTTATTCAGCATTTTAGTGCAAGTGTGTGCACTTTTGAATTTATAGTCATTTTAATAAAATTGTTTAATATTTTTCTTATCTGGATTCATCCCCTTCGCCTTCCTCTTTTATTTTTGTATTTAATTTAGTTCCTCACTTTCTCGACTGACTATCTTTTTGTTAATGTACTATTTTAATGTACGTATGTTAGTTATTCAGTTATATAATCTCATGACTTCAAATATTATTTTTTGGTTTAAAAAGAGCGATCTCTTTTTTTCTATATTTTTTATATACCAAATTTTAACGTTCATTTTAATTTATATGCATCCTTATTGGGATAGAAAAAGTAGTTCTTGCGAAATATATTTGAAGAAAAGATGAGAATTGAGATTATATTTTTTAGAATATTTTGGGAACTACAGGCTGCAAGACATCTTTTAAAACCCCTAACGGTCATTGTTAGTTTATACACAGGTGCTATATATGCTATATATAGCACCTGTGTATATGCTATATATAGGTGGTATATATGCTATATATGGTCGAAATTAATTTTCAATGAATAAATAGTAATAACATAATGGAAGACAAATAATAAACAAAATTTATTGTTCTTTTCGACTTCACACACATATGTGAAATAATAACATGGTTTCATTTGATATAAAAATCATATTCTATACTATTCCATCATGGTATAGTATCTCTCAAAACATTCTCCGATCCGATGCTCTGGTGTTCGAGGACATGTATCACGAAAGTAATTAGTTTGTTGCAATGAACAGAAATTTTAGATCCAATAATTTTTGTCTCCATCGCGTAATTAATTTTTTATCGATGCTATCCTTTAGGCGTGACATTTATACCAGTATTCTCATTCTCATCAGTTTCTTCTATTCATTATCGCCAGAAATTATTAATTACGTCACTCGTCTTTTTATTGGAACTATGTCACTCTCGGAATTACTATCATAAATATTTTCAGAATAACCGTTATCACTTTCTATGTAGGTACATCACAGGAAATGTTTTGAGTCAATATAAAATTCGTCACCATACTATTAATTTTACGATATACGTTTCTCGTTAACACTCAATTTTCTTCTAGTCATTTTAGAATACTATCCATTAAATGTTATAAGGAGCCCGAGTCTCTAATTGCGTTAAAAAGAAAAAAAACGTGTAAAGTGTTATTGAGAGCCTTGTGTATAGGGTACTCCGGAGTGTGTCAAGATTTTCGATTAAAATACATTTGAACAAGAACAAATTATTGAATTTATAAAGATCTCGAAATGTGACACTGACTTTTTGTTGAATATTTACATAATAAAATTGTAATATGACATTATTTCGTATTCCGAGTGAAAGTGAAAGTGAATATGTAAACTTGGAACTTTAAAAACAGAGCTCTCATTCAATATGTATGATGTTTATATTTTGAAGATTTTTCCAACTATTTTGTTTTATATACACTTTATAGTTGAAACAGTACAAATACTACGTTAACGAGATAACATATTTAAATATTAATTACAGGTAGTAGATTATGTATATATGTAAGAAATGGTAAGAAATGCCGAGAAATGGGATAAGTTTAGAACCAGTAATAAAAACAAAATTATGAATTTTGGCAATTGTATATTTTGACATTTTATTCCACGTATTTCGATCATTTCTGGTATGTAGTTACAATTCGAAAGATAAGCAAACATAATTCTAATGTAAGAGGACAAACAATTTTAAAAACAGATTTTCTTTTTTGGTCTATAGTTCATGTATTTATATAAATTTAACTGGAAATGAGAAACAAGAAAAATGATTAGACATATTCAAATTTTTAAATATATATTTTAAATAAATAACTCTTTTCTTTAAACTTTGTGTCTGATTTGTTTTCAATAACATGCAATTAAAAAACACACATGCAGCTTTCAAGATTCGAAAACTATTTTCATTTCATTGATAATTGGATGATTGCCAATAAATATACGCGCGGTACAGTTTTCTAAGAACTATGTATTTCCCATATAAATTTCAATAAAATCGATGAATGCTGCTTTGAAATGTACCTTTATACGTAGTTTAGTTTGCAAGTGGTGTCAGTTATCTGTTTCCAGAATTGTAAAGGATTAAATTTATTTTAATCTCATCGGAATTATTAATAAATCCCGTTACTATAGTTTTACATATTTTGTGGGAAGATAATATTCATTATTATTTTATTGTTCATAATTCGTTAAGTATCCATCTATTAAATAAATGATTTAATTTGAGATACACAAGTAAAATTTAGAAGACGCTATATTAAAACTGTGTTTCAACGAAGGATTTGTCTCTCAATAAATGATTTCAAAAATACAGTGTCAGTATTTGAAAATATTAATCGAAGTTATATTGGAAATTTAATAAACAATAATAATTTAAATATATATATATATTTAAGTTATTATATATATATATAAAAATCATGAATGAATAAAAGTGATATGAAAAATTCAAAGTTTTTAACTTCACATTCAAGTCCATTAATATTTCATAAAGTAATTTATACAGTACCATGTTTGAAAACGTAACTATATTTTTTACATAAACCCAAGATATTTTTCATCAATTTATACATTTCAACGGTAGTTTTCAATATCTTTCAATAAGCAAGAAGGAAACCTATATTTAACGATTCTATCGAAAATCCATATTTATTTTTAAGTATGTACTAACGACTTGCCTTTTTCGACGGAAAGTAAGCAATGCTAAAGTTGCGATCATTAAATACGGATATCTTGAAAATAAAAATTTATAATAACTCCGACGTTATTCTCTACTTTATTCAAACACACATGCCATTATAAGGCGTAACGTGTCTTTAACGTGTGTTGTAATGTCTTATGCGTTCACCGCTAATATAATTTATGTTACGGTTATGCTATTAGAAGGTATCTGGCAGTTTGAAAGATGGTAGAATTGCGTGTTTCTAGACCTAGAAAGTCAGCTTTTCGTTGGCAAGCCACATAAACGTGCCATTGGTCAGAGATTATCGAAGAGCTTCGATAAACGCCATGCATCAGCATGCAAAGAATAATTGACCAAAGCACAGAAAATTTCGAAACCAGGAGAAAACTTTTCAGAATAGTCACAAGTACTACATTAAGTATTGTTGGAATCGCCTCACCCCATCTGAAGCATAGGCGGGTATAATATCAAACAATCATGGGATCTAGTTCAATTATTAGTCATGACTCATAACACGTATAGTGACTCGCAAGAGCATTTATTTATTTACCATATAAAACTTTTATGTTGTATGTGCATATTATGCATGTTACATAAAACATGAAATTTCATTAACCCTATTATAGGACGCAATTGCCATGATTATATTGGCGAGATTTGAATTTAATCTGAAAATAAATGTAGAAGTTACAAGATATTTACTCCAAACTTATATTTAGGAAAAAATTAGTACATGGTATGAATATAATACGTGTTAAAGATGTTTCCACTGAATATTGAGACGTATTAACATTGTGACTGCCTGTTTAAATATTTTCGTGATCTCTGTAAAGTATTTGTATACGTGTGCTAAGTATCTTATAACTTCTGTATATATTTTTGGAATTGTTTATAACTTCACCAATACAATCATAAGAGTTGCATGCCATTACAGAGCTAATGAAATTTCAAAACGTCTAATATAACAAACATAATATGTTCATGAGATGTGATGGCAAATGTGCGAATACTTTCAAGAGCCTCTGTAGTTTGATTTATTGCAAATTTTGATTAGAAGATATAAGAATTGAATAAAGGTCAAGTTATGTTTTAATCAGAGACTTAGAATAATCAAATTCTATTAGTTTAAGGTAGTTTTAATTAGGCAGCTAAGATTTACTAGGAGTTTTAGCGTAGTTTCGATCAAAAGACTCAGTCAATCAATCTCAATCTGGAGATTCATTACTTAGGAGAATCCTATTTAGAAAAAACTCTATTTAATACCGTTATGTGCTATCGGCCAGTTGTCGATGATCATTGGATGCAGGAGGCTATGAACCAGGCGTCGATGACTACGAAAACATGAATGACGCATGAGCGATTGCCTGATCGTCACTTAAATCAAGTGCGTTAAGTAAATTATATATACCACCTTGATCATATACAAATTCAAACAAAACGTTGATATTTTTATTATATTTTGAACATTATGATAGAAATATGTTTTTCTAGTGTTAACTCTTTAATTCTCGTCGTAAATGGTATTGCTAATGATTTCTGCATTTCGGGGTGATGAAATGTAAGCATTCTGAAATGTAAAACATTTATAAATTAGAAGTATAAAGTTATGGGGAGTGGTACATTCAAAATTCATAGCATGTATGTATGTATGCATTAATAATTCACTGGGTGAAGTGCACGCTTAGGCATATGTGTAAATGGATTTCCTGATGATAAGAAGTAATGTGGTTGCTTTTTATTGGTGTGCGTCATCACATACTTCATCACAGGTTAATACACAAGCAAAAATGCCTTCGCTCTTCAGCGGAGGGCCAAGCTTCCATAAATCACGAGTCACCACTTTCCCAAGACTCCACAGTTGTATAATTTTCTATAGATAAAGCGACGATTGCATCTTTGTTACCACAAAACCTTGTAGCAAGTATTATTGAATTTTTATTAGTAGTATTTCTCAAATCGTTATCATGAATAATAATCTGGCATTCTTTCCGCGACTTACTTTCAAATTTGGCAGCCCCCGTTATCAGCTTTTGAACTATTTTTATGCAGTCCACTCACTTGGGTGCGGCTGGTGGTTTTGACTGGTTGCATCAGGTCGCGAGATATCTCGTCTAGTGTTATGAAGGGGTTAAAGTACAATTAGGAAAAATTCATCGAATCAAACAGCAGGCGAAAGAAATGCCTAAACGGTTTCCTAAATATGGGGAAGTTTGTCCAATTACTTGATCTATTAAAACCCGATGAACAGCTTTCATTTTGTTTCTTTAAACACATTCTAATGTAACGAATAGTCTTTCTTTTACAATTTCTAACAACGAATGTAACATAAAATTGGACATGAAGCTGACGATATTAAATATTTCTTATTCAACATATAATATTCTGACTTAATAATCTGATAAAGGAGTTTTAGTAAGTATAACTATATTTCGACAGAGATGAACGAGATATGCTGTCCTCAAGTACGGATTTACTTTTACAAATTTCATAGTGTAAATAGAATTGTTACCTTTTTGACCTTTATTAAACATAATTGTAAATATTTTTAACTGCCACGGGTAACTTCGATTCGCCGAATAATTTCGGCTCGATATTCTGAAGAAGAAAGTTGTGTTTAGGAACATATATGGGAGATCTAGGGTGATATCGTATAATGTAGCCAGAATATTGATAGATGTAGGCGTTGAGGTAAGAGGAATGTTACATACATTTTTAAAAGTAAGATTATATTTTTTGACGCATTGATAGATGTAATTCGCTATTCCTTAAAGAAATATTAGCTTGTTATTGGGGTGTCCTAAATTGTAACGTTATAAAACAGCGTTTTTTTGTGATTTTTTTTTTTAGAAGGAAAAGAAAGAAATGAAGTTATTGAATTTTGAAGTATGGTTTTATATATATTTAACGAATACAAAAAAGTTCTTTTTAAAGCAAAAAAAAATTATAACAGATTTCTAAGCCTATTTCATGGGCGTCTTGTCGCTGCAGTCTTCAATCGGCGGGAAAGATCCGCCTCGTAATTCTTGACTGAAACAAAAAATCAAAAAAGGATTAAATTTTTGTTTTCTTCAGGGTGAACTAAAAAAAGGCAGAAAAAAATGTGAAATTAAAAATTTCGGCGGGTTTAAGAAAGAAATGTGTTTAAAAAAAAATTTAAGGTGCTATAGCAATTATTTAAATAAACTTTTTGACGAACTTTTTTAGTTCACTTAGAAGAGAATTTAATACTGAAGGAAAAAATTGTTGGTTCAATTAAATAAGTCGTTTAGTTTTTTTTGCTATTGCGCCCACCAATTTAGAAAAATCGTGAAAATAAAAACTGGTGAAAACGCGTTTTAAAGTTTTCAATAGGAAAAAATATCAATTTTTAGTTACTTACGTTGAAAATCTGCTACTCAGCTATTCCTGGTCAATATATCAGTCCTTCTTTTGATGCATTTGATGGAGTCTACGAGCTGTATGAGCCTCTTTACGGCTAAATGCCTGGCGCTTGTTCTCTCCCTCGATCCGTCGCGTGTCAGCGATATCAGTAAACATTTTGCACTGCTGGTCTATATTCAAATTAAGCAACTGCATGACACTCAGAATCGCTGAATACCCTTCGTTGAACATACCTGCAGTCGTGTAGGCAGCAATTTCAACGATCTTTTGGCCCGAATTGAGGTGTTTTGAAATGATGAGCCAAATTGTTGAGTTGAACGACTCATTGGAATTTTGAGTATAACCGCATAAGCATCGCGTTAAAGAGGTTACCGTCTGAGAGATCTTCATAAATTGGGCGAATGTGTTTCTCAACTTCTTTATTAATCAATCGATCGGGATGATTCAGCGTTGCTGTTATAGCTTCTTTCATCTTTTGGACAGAATCCACGTCCCTTCTAATGGCCAAACCATAATATTCTTACGATGTGTACAAATTCTTACAATCTGAACAAAACTAGTTATTAATGCTACAAACTAGTAGGTAAAGTCACGTACACTAAATGAATCATACACATTTGTACTTCTATTAGACACATTAAGACTCGACTGGATACAACCATGGATTATAACTATTGTATTGAACAACCCTTCAACCTTTTTCAGGTATGAAACTCTGAATAGAAAGTCGGAGTGGCGAGCGCTCGCATACCTGCTCCACGCTCGTTTGCTTTATATTCTTGGAAATATTTAGAATTGGCCTTTATCACTTTGCAAATATATTCTTAGATAGTTTATCTATCGATTTAAGCAATAAAAAAAACACGATTTTTTGACATTTTATTTCAGGACATCCCCTTATGTCAGAAAACTGTTACTTTCTTTTAAGAAGATGTAAATATTTTAGAGACGTATGTTAACGAGTACCTGCATCAACATTTACGTTTAATGATTTAGTTTAACGCTACTGCTCATTTTATGGCATATGTTCAATAATTCGTACATCTCCGAAAATATTAATAATAATCATAATTTTTAGTTTCTTTGGAAGATAATTAAGACATTTGTTGGGTAAGAGATAGTTGGTAGATATCAGAATACGATGATATATTTACATTACATCAAAATTATAAGCTGTGATTGAAATTCTTTCTAAAGGATTGTCAGCAATTGTCTTCTTATAAGATTAAAATATATTCTATTATATTTTCTTTTAATTCAAACTGTAGAGTATTTAGCATTTTCTTTGGCTTCTAACGCGTCTAATGTCATATTTGATGTTTCCTTTACACTTTATACAAATGAAATTTGGTAAAACTTGTAATTTTTTGCAAAATTACAAAAATAAATAATTTTATACAAAACATCAGAATAGAGATCACAGATAAATGTGAATAATTATAATAAATGCTAATCTTTTACTAACAAATTGCTTCATAACTTGAAAACCAAAGCCGACGAAAAGTTATTGAGAATGAAAATCTTGATAATATATTTCACAGTTATTTAAATCGGCGAGGTCGCCATTCCCAATAATTAAACTCTTAATAATAATTTCGTTTAATAAGACAAATTATAAAGAATACGAGATAGAAGAGGGGAAGAAGAAGCTAATTTGTGTATTGTATTTCTTTCTATATAATATGATTTTATAAATATAAATTTAATTCCAAATCAAGTTTTGCACAGATTATTTACGTATCCAGCGGCTTTGGTAGGTACTCGCACTGATAAATATCCGTCGATGTATGGGATGGGATACATAAATCGGAACACCTAAATATTTTCGTTTTTAGTGGTTTCATAGAAAAAACTACACAGCAGTAAGTTGTGCTATATGGAGGAGCACACACAGTGATAGATAATGTTTTTTCTGAAAGTCATTTTTTAAATAAGATTTTAAGGTCATTATCATTTTTTTGTGGGACCATATATTTGTTTAATACATTAATCGATCCATCTCGATATTCCCTACAAAGATTTAATTTAACAGTTACTTTAACTCTAATTTTTCAAATTGAAAATATGAAAGTCAAAGAGAACGTAAATACAAGGAGACCATTTCGCATCTTTCCTTGTTTTCCATATATTGTTGATTCTTGATTATCGTAACTCATAATAATAAATATCAGGATATTAGAAAACAGCTTCTCGTATACCGATTGTCATATATTTCAAACTAAATGGTACAAACAAACAATTCAGCGCTACATAAAATCTTACGCGTCCCATACCTTTCTTGTCAATAATACATATTATATTTCTTAATATATTTTCAAATATATGTGTCTTAATATAAGTAATTCCTCCTAATTGCTTTCATTTTGTAGTTCAAACCATCTAAGCCTTTCATGGAGAGTTATTATCAAGTAAATTTTCAAAGTTCGTTCGCCTCTGTATTCGTAGCTGCGTTTATAAAATCTAGAAGAGTTTCCTGGATATCATCTTGTGTGTCGGTATTATGTTCCTTATCAGTTTCAAACCAGTTCATCACAGCGATACTGTCGCACCCTCCGCATCCTGGTATTTTGTTCAGTTTAGTAAGAGCTTCGTCTATGTCTTTTTTTATTATTTCGGGGTCTTCCGAACTCTGTTCGCTTTCATCTTTCAAAAGCTTGTCCCACGCGTTTTTCAGTATTGGACTCTTGATTTTTGACCAAGCATTATGTACCATACGACAGCAATCGTCTATATTTAATTGGGAATAGATGTGTATAAGTTCTTCCTCTGAAACGCTGTTAGATGTTGGCATTAATGATTCTAGCAGTTTGTTTCTGTACATTCGCTTGAAACATGCGATTATTCTACGATCTATTGGTTGTATGAATGGTGCAGCCTCATACGAATAGTACATGATTTTAACAAATTCATCTTTTGTACTTATTGTCCTGTTTTCGCGATCCGAGCCTCCGTTATGTAACAACAACAGAGTTTTCTCTCTGTGTCCGTTTTTCTGTTGTCTTTCTGTAACTAATTTTAAGAAACATTTATTGAACCATTCATTGAGTATGTTACTGTCCATGAAAGGCTTGGTGTTAGTTTTGTTCATAATTGATGGATAACTTGTGTGAAAACTATTGAAAGATGGAAAATGCTCAATCGTGGCGATTATTAGTACCGGCAGCTTATGACATCCGGTAGCATTTGCACAGAGAAATGTAGTAACTTGTCCTTCTCCCATTCTTCTCCTTGATTGCGATTTCTCAAAGAGCAGAGTTTTTTCTGGTACTGCTTTCCACATTAGTGCTGCGCAGTCGGCATTGTAAACATTATCCAATGTGTACTCCCCGTCTTGCAGAAGTTTTCTAATCTCAGCTTTGAAGATATCCGCTTCATATTGATTTCCTAAATCTTTACTGATATCCTCTTTACGGAAATTGGAACGTTCTTTAAATCTTGTCACCCAACGGAGACTGCCTTTAAAACTATGATTTGTGCGAAATTGTGCATTCAATTCCCGAGCTTTATCCTTTAACATTGCATTTGTTACATTTCTGTTTTTTTTTGTACATTGTGTGTACCACTGGTGAAGAGCTTTGTGGAAATTCGCAACAGAGCATCCCACTTCTAATACTGTTGTGTAACGGCTAGTAGCTGCTGAGTTGGTCTCAAATAATTTTATTATCTCTTCTCGTCTTGATCTTATCGTGGACGCGGTGGCACGTCCAATTCCATACTTTTTTGCTATGGATCTATGAGACTCACCTTTGTCTATCATCTGAAGGATTTCATATTTTTTCTCAACTGTCAACCGTAACCGTTTTCGTGTTGGAGCCATTATTGTTTGTAACGTTTCAAATGTAAATACCGCACTGAAATGTTGTGACGAGATTTTACTTCAACAGTTACAGTCGTCGACAATCTTAATAGGGGGAAACAAATACTATATGGATTATATACCTATATAACTATATACGTATATATGTATATGAGGTACACTATGGAAAATTATACAACATTCTGATGATTGAACGTTCCGATAATGTATATATGTGATGTATAATCGAGATTATATTGTATATCAAAATAATATTCGACTAATAAAATAATATTCGACCAAGAGTTGATAGAAGCAAGCAGCGTGAAAGTGAGAATTTAATATGAGAATAATGAGAACAATTCTTTTTGCAAATAGTTTATAAATAAATGGTTCCTTGTAACTGAATTTATATTTCTGTCTATTCTACAAACGGTAACATTTTCGAGAATACTAATAATTCATTGTTTCTGCGAATATTGCAAAGCTTCTTTCCATGGTTTTATTTTTCGAGTATTTTTACGTAATTTTGTAAGAGCACAAGATAATGATAATGATTGTTTTTAATGCTTGTGTGGAAAAGACTACACGAGACAAAGTTACGCTATTTCGAGGAGCAAACGCAGTGGTAGATAATGCTTTTTCTAAGAGCCATTTTTTAAATAAGATTTGAAGGTCATCGTCATTTTTTTGTGGGACCATATATTTGTTTAATACATTAATCGGTCCATCTTGATATTCCCTATAAACGTTTAAGTTAACAGTTGCTTTAACTCTAATTTATCAAATTGAAAGTATGAAAGTCAAAGAGAACGTAAATAGAAGAATACCATTTCGCGTCTTTTCTTGTCTTGCCTATATTGCAGAACCTTGATTATAGGAACTAAAAATAATAAATATCCGGATAGTAGGAAAACAGCTTTTCGTATACCCAGTGACATATATTTCAAAAAAAATGTTACAAACAAACAATTAAACGCTACATAAAATCTTACCCATCTCATTCTTTGCTTGACACTAAAGCATATTATATTTCTTTATAAATTTAATGTATATGTTTTAATATAAGTAGTTTCTCCGAGTTACTTTCATTTTGTAGTTCAAATCATCTAGGCCTTTTATGAAGAGCTGCCATCATCAAGTATATCTTCAAATTTCTCGTCAGTAGGTTTGTTCGCTTCTGTATCCATAGTTGCATTTATAAACTGCATAAGAGCACTGTTGAGATCTTCTTGTGGGGCGGCATGTTTCTTATTAGTTTCAAACCAGTTCATCACAGCAATACTGTCGCACTCTCCGCATTCTGGTATTTTACTCAGTTCTTTAAGTGCTTCATCTATGTCCTGTCTTATTTCGGGCTCTTCCAAACTCTGTCCGCTTTCATCCTTCAGAAGGTTGTCCCACGCGTTTTTCAGTATTGACGTGCTGACATTTGTCCAAGCATGACTTGCAATGCGGCAACAATCCCACATATTTAAGTCATAGTGCTCATTTACCACTGTTCCTTTTGTATAGGGTTCAGAATGTGGAACTAATGTTTTTAGCAATTGGATTTTGCACTTTCGCTTGAAACACTCGATTATTCCATGATCCATTGGTTGTATGAGCTGTGCAGCGTCGTATGAAAGATACATGATTTTAACTAATTCATCTTTTGTACTTACCATCCCGGTTTCGTGATGAGGGAAAACGTTATCTAGCAACAGCAGAGTTTTCATTCTGCGCCCTATTTTTTGTTGCCTTTCTCTAACTGATTTTAAGAAACATTCATCGAACCATTCATCGAAAAGGTTACTGTCTATGATAGGCAGGTCGCTAGCTCTGTAGATACTTGTCAGAATTCTGAAGGATTTTAAACATGGAGGATTCACTTTTGTTCCGACTACTAGTACTGGCAACTGATGATTTCCGGTAGCATTTGCACCAAGAATTATCGTAACTTTTTCTCCGTGCGGGGTACTCATCTTTAGTGATTGCTTATACATTGCAGTTTTTTGTGGTACTGCTGTCCACAGTATTCCTAAGCAATCGGCATTGTAGATGTTATCCAATGTGTATTCTCCGCTTTGCAGAAGATTTTTAATTTGAGCTTTGCACTTATTCGCTTCATCTTCATTTCCTATTTCTATATCTTCAGGCGTATCCCCTTCACGTAAACCGTAACGTCTTTTAAAACTTGTCACCCAAGTCGTACTGCCTTTAAAATTAGCAGCACCGCGCATCTTTGTATTCAATTCCCGAGCTTTACTCCCTAAAATCTCATGCGTTATTGTTATGTTTTTATTTCTATATCGTATGTACCACTGGCGAAGTGTTGTTTCGAATTTTTCATTAGCTTCATCTTTTGTAGAAGCTACTTTGGAAGTGCTAGGACCCGGTAAGCTGTTCTGGAATTCTTCTATTATCCCTGCACGGTTGTCTCTTATTACGCTCAGAGTTCTAAATGAAATATTGTACTGTTTTGCTATGGTATCACGAGTCTCACCTCTTTCAATCATTTGAGTGATATCGTATTTCTCGGCAACTGACAACATTCCCAACGTCCGTTTTACAGACATTATTGTTTGTAACGTTTCGAATGTAAATACCGCACTGAAATGTTGTGACGAGATTTTATTTCGACAGTTACAGTCGTTGACAATCTTAATAGGGGGAAACAAGTACTATATGGATTATATACCTATATAGCTATATACGTATAAATGTATATGACATACACTATGGAGAATTATACAACATTCTGATGATTGAACGTTGTGATAATGTATGTATGTGATGTATAATCGAGATTATATTGTATATCAAAATAATATTCGACTAATAAAATAATATTCGACCAAGAGTTGATAGAAGCAAGCAGCGTGAAAGTGAGAATTTAATATGAGAATAATGAGAACAATTTTTTTTGCAAATAGTTTATAAATAAATGGTTCCTTGTAACTGAATTTATATTTCTGTCTATTCTACAAACGGTAACATTTTCGAGAATACTAATAATCCATTGTTTCTGCGAATATTGCAAAGCTTCTTTTCATGATTTTATTTTTCGAGTATTTTTACGTAATTTTGTAAGAGCAAAAATAATGATTCTAACTACGGAGACAGGCGAATCAAAAATAATTCTAATTTTAGACATCAGTGAATTATGGAACTACACGTATCATTGTGCTTTATTGTTAATATCGAGTAATTTGAAAACAGTGTCTTCTTCCGTAAAAAATTTAACGTAGATTATACCTATGAAATTTGAATTTTTAATACGTACTGGCAACTTGCCTTTTTCGATTGCAAGTAAGCAATGCTGAAATTGCGATCATTAAATATAGATATCTTGAAAATAAAGATTTATGTTAATCCCGATGTTATTCTGTATTTTATTTGGGCGTTACTTAGGAGAATCCTGTTTCAAAAACTCAATTTAGTACCGTTCTGTACTATCGACCATTTGTCATAAATCACTAGATTTAGGACAATAGGAACCCATGCGCAGCTGACTACGAAAACATGAATGACGCATAAGCGATTGCCCGATCGCTACTCAAATCCGGTGCATTAAGCAAATTATATACACTGCTATATGCACAAGTATGCGAACACTCGGTGCAACTCAAACAAAACGTTTATATAATTATTATATTTTAAAGATTATAATAGAAATATGTTTCTCTAGTGTTAACTCTTTAATTCTCGTCGTAAATGGTATTAAATGTACTGCCAAATCGAAACTGGAACGAGGAAAATATACTTTTGCCAAACAAGTCCCATATTCATTACTAGTAACTAGCTAACACTTGATAAAATCTATATAAACTTATAGAATGTAATTGAATAAACGCATATTGCAATCATTCTAAACTCTCAACATTGTACAGATATGTATGCTTACAGTCACTGACCTTAGCTGTTTTCATGGAAGTAATGTTCATTCATCTTCAATTGTGTTTTGCTTTTTAATTACACTAATGAATATCAACTATTGTATTGGACAATATCGACTAATCGCACAAGGTTAACAGAGATAAGATCAGATGCGAATGTACATTATAGAGCCTTATTTCAAATATATTTTATGTACTTGCAATAATTTGGAAGTGTCTTAATGCTTACGCACGGTAGTATATACTCACTCTACGAACAATTTTTATGATTTCCCGTTGTGAAACCAGATTTGTCTAAAGCAGTAAAAATTAGTTTCTATTCCACGCAAGAAATTGACATTGACAGAGGAATTTTTTTTTTTACTGAAAACTTTCAAGTCGTCGAATTTCACCGTCTGATTTTCTATCTGTTTAAAATTCGTGGAATTTTAAATCAAATCTGTACTTCTATTAGAATGATTTTGGACATGTTAGATTTTTGGCCATCTAACCAACATGTTATCATGTGGGTTCTTCCCTTTTTACACTGCTGTGCGATAGCTAATTTTTCATATTCAGTATATCGCATGTATCTTTGAGCGGATAATAAATCTACAAACATTTAATGCTTTTTAAAAGATCTCTTATTATGAAGGGCTAATCTTGTTCAAAAGATATGTCTGTAAATACATCCGTTGTGCGCAGAAAAATTTTCTGCAAACTTTTTAATATATAAATTAAGCGTTTTAATATAAAGGGTTGAATCGACTAATTTGGCGTCGTCAAATAATTTGAAAATTACTGCAGAAAGCACTGTTTTGAGCAAAAATCAGATAGGACTCATGTCAATGTAGTTTTCTCTTATTCTTTATAACGACGAGTAACTTATAAATCATAAACAGTTTGCAAATATTTATGTAAATTTATATTTAATTATATTTATCAGTAGTATTTGTCAAATCGTTATCATGAACAATAGTCTGGCATTTTTTGCACGACTCACTTTAAGATTTGTTATTCCTCGTTTTAAGCTTTTGAACTATTTCTATGCAGTACATTCACTTGGGTGTGGCTGGTGGTATTGACTTTGATGATATTGGATACGAAATGGCGAATTCCAGCAACTTGAAAAGAATTGCATTTAGTTCTTTTTTTCAGTTGCGTGACGGAATTAACTGCGAGACGTTTCGTCGATAAGGTCAAACCATTAGTATTAGATGACGAGATATCTCGGCACAAACGTTAAACAGGTGGTATCGAGCCGCGAGGCATCTCGTCTAGTGTCATGAAGGGGTTAAAGTACAATTAGGAAAAATTCATCGAATCAAACAGCAGGCGAAAGAAATGCCTAAACGGTTTCCTAAATATGGGGAAGTTTGTCCAATTACTTGATCTATTAAAACCCGATGAACAGCTTTCATTTTGTTTCTTTAAACACATTCTAATGTAACGAATAGTCTTTCTTTTACAATTTCTAACAACGAATGTAACATAAAATTGGACATGAAGCTGACGATATTAAATATTTCTTATTCAACATATAATATTCTGACTTAATAATCTGATAAAGGAGTTTTAGTAAGTATAACTATATTTCGACAGAGATGAACGAGATATGCTGTCCTCAAGTACGGATTTACTTTTACAAATTTCATAGTGTAAATAGAATTGTTACCTTTTTGACCTTTATTAAACATAATTGTAAATATTTTTAACTGCCACGGGTAACTTCGATTCGCCGAATAATTTCGGCTCGATATTCTGAAGAAGAAAGTTGTGTTTAGGAACATATATGGGAGATCTAGGGTGATATCGTATAATGTAGCCAGAATATTGATAGATGTAGGCGTTGAGGTAAGAGGAATGTTACATATATTTTTAAAAGTAAGATTATATTTTTTGACGCATTGATAGATGTAATTCGCTATTCCTTAAAGAAATATTAGCTTGTTATTGGGGTGTCCTAAATTGTAACGTTATAAAACAGCGTTTTTTTGTGATTTTTCTTTTTAGAAGGAAAAGAAAGAAATGAAGTTATTGAATTTTGAAGTATGGTTTTATATATATTTAACGAATACAAAAAAGTTCTTTTTAAAGCAAAAAAAAATTATAACAGATTTCTAAGCCTATTTCATGGGCGTCTTGTCGCTGCAGTCTTCAATCGGCGGGAAAGATCCGCCTCGTAATTCTTGACTGAAACAAAAAATCAAAAAAGGATTAAATTTTTGTTTTCTTCAGGGTGAACTAAAAAAAGGCAGAAAAAAATGTGAAATTAAAAATTTCGGCGGGTTTAAGAAAGAAATGTGTTTAAAAAAAAATTTAAGGTGCTATAGCAATTATTTAAATAAACTTTTTGACGAACTTTTTTAGTTCACTTAGAAGAGAATTTAATACTGAAGGAAAAAATTGTTGGTTCGATTAAATAAGTCGTTTAGTTTTTTTTGCTATTGCGCCCACCAATTTAGAAAAATCGTGAAAATAAAAACTGGTGAAAACGCGTTTTAAAGTTTTCAATAGGAAAAAATATCAATTTTTAGTTACTTACGTTGAAAATCTGCTACTCAGCTATTCCTGGTCAATATATCAGTCCTTCTTTTGATGCATTTGATGGAGTCTACGAGCTGTATGAGCCTCTTTACGGCTAAATGCCTGGCGCTTGTTCTCTCCCTCGATCCGTCGCGTGTCAGCGATATCAGTAAACATTTTGCACTGCTGGTCTATATTCAAATTAAGCAACTGCATGACACTCAGAATCGCTGAATACCCTTCGTTGAACATACCTGCAGTCGTGTAGGCAGCAATTTCAACGATCTTTTGGCCCGAATTGAGGTGTTTTGAAATGATGAGCCAAATTGTTGAGTTGAACGACTCATTGGAATTTTGAGTATAACCGCATAAGCATCGCGTTAAAGAGGTTACCGTCTGAGAGATCTTCATAAATTGGGCGAATGTGTTTCTCAACTTCTTTATTAATCAATCGATCGGGATGATTCAGCGTTGCTGTTATAGCTTCTTTCATCTTTTGGACAGAATCCACGTCCCTTCTAATGGCCAAACCATAATATTCTTACGATGTGTACAAATTCTTACAATCTGAACAAAACTAGTTATTAATGCTACAAACTAGTAGGTAAAGTCACGTACACTAAATGAATCATACACATTTGTACTTCTATTAGACACATTAAGACTCGACTGGATACAACCATGGATTATAACTATTGTATTGAACAACCCTTCAACCTTTTTCAGGTATGAAACTCTGAATAGAAAGTCGGAGTGGCGAGCGCTCGCATACCTGCTCCACGCTCGTTTGCTTTATATTCTTGGAAATATTTAGAATTGGCCTTTATCACTTTGCAAATATATTCTTAGATAGTTTATCTATCGATTTAAGCAATAAAAAAAACACGATTTTTTGACATTTTATTTCAGGACATCCCCTTATGTCAGAAAACTGTTACTTTCTTTTAAGAAGATGTAAATATTTTAGAGACGTATGTTAACGAGTACCTGCATCAACATTTACGTTTAATGATTTAGTTTAACGCTACTGCTCATTTTATGGCATATGTTCAATAATTCGTACATCTCCGAAAATATTAATAATAATCATAATTTTTAGTTTCTTTGGAAGATAATTAAGACATTTGTTGGGTAAGAGATAGTTGGTAGATATCAGAATACGATGATATATTTACATTACATCAAAATTATAAGCTGTGATTGAAATTCTTTCTAAAGGATTGTCAGCAATTGTCTTCTTATAAGATTAAAATATATTCTATTATATTTTCTTTTAATTCAAACTGTAGAGTATTTAGCATTTTCTTTGGCTTCTAACGCGTCTAATGTCATATTTGATGTTTCCTTTACACTTTATACAAATGAAATTTGGTAAAACTTGTAATTTTTTGCAAAATTACAAAAATAAATAATTTTATACAAAACATCAGAATAGAGATCACAGATAAATGTGAATAATTATAATAAATGCTAATCTTTTACTAACAAATTGCTTCATAACTTGAAAACCAAAGCCGACGAAAAGTTATTGAGAATGAAAATCTTGATAATATATTTCACAGTTATTTAAATCGGCGAGGTCGCCATTCCCAATAATTAAACTCTTAATAATAATTTCGTTTAATAAGACAAATTATAAAGAATACGAGATAGAAGAGGGGAAGAAGAAGCTAATTTGTGTATTGTATTTCTTTCTATATAATATGATTTTATAAATATAAATTTAATTCCAAATCAAGTTTTGCACAGATTATTTACGTATCCAGCGGCTTTGGTAGGTACTCGCACTGATAAATATCCGTCGATGTATGGGATGGGATACATAAATCGGAACACCTAAATATTTTCGTTTTTAGTGGTTTCATAGAAAAAACTACACAGCAGTAAGTTGTGCTATATGGAGGAGCACACACAGTGATAGATAATGTTTTTTCTGAAAGTCATTTTTTAAATAAGATTTTAAGGTCATTATCATTTTTTTGTGGGACCATATATTTGTTTAATACATTAATCGATCCATCTCGATATTCCCTACAAAGATTTAATTTAACAGTTACTTTAACTCTAATTTTTCAAATTGAAAATATGAAAGTCAAAGAGAACGTAAATACAAGGAGACCATTTCGCATCTTTCCTTGTTTTCCATATATTGTTGATTCTTGATTATCGTAACTCATAATAATAAATATCAGGATATTAGAAAACAGCTTCTCGTATACCGATTGTCATATATTTCAAACTAAATGGTACAAACAAACAATTCAGCGCTACATAAAATCTTACGCGTCCCATACCTTTCTTGTCAATAATACATATTATATTTCTTAATATATTTTCAAATATATGTGTCTTAATATAAGTAATTCCTCCTAATTGCTTTCATTTTGTAGTTCAAACCATCTAAGCCTTTCATGGAGAGTTATTATCAAGTAAATTTTCAAAGTTCGTTCGCCTCTGTATTCGTAGCTGCGTTTATAAAATCTAGAAGAGTTTCCTGGATATCATCTTGTGTGTCGGTATTATGTTCCTTATCAGTTTCAAACCAGTTCATCACAGCGATACTGTCGCACCCTCCGCATCCTGGTATTTTGTTCAGTTTAGTAAGAGCTTCGTCTATGTCTTTTTTTATTATTTCGGGGTCTTCCGAACTCTGTTCGCTTTCATCTTTCAAAAGCTTGTCCCACGCGTTTTTCAGTATTGGACTCTTGATTTTTGACCAAGCATTATGTACCATACGACAGCAATCGTCTATATTTAATTGGGAATAGATGTGTATAAGTTCTTCCTCTGAAACGCTGTTAGATGTTGGCATTAATGATTCTAGCAGTTTGTTTCTGTACATTCGCTTGAAACATGCGATTATTCTACGATCTATTGGTTGTATGAATGGTGCAGCCTCATACGAATAGTACATGATTTTAACAAATTCATCTTTTGTACTTATTGTCCTGTTTTCGCGATCCGAGCCTCCGTTATGTAACAACAACAGAGTTTTCTCTCTGTGTCCGTTTTTCTGTTGTCTTTCTGTAACTAATTTTAAGAAACATTTATTGAACCATTCATTGAGTATGTTACTGTCCATGAAAGGCTTGGTGTTAGTTTTGTTCATAACTGATGGATAACTTGTGTGAAAACTATTGAAAGATGGAAAATGCTCAATCGTGGCGATTATTAGTACCGGCAGCTTATGACATCCGGTAGCATTTGCACAGAGAAATGTAGTAACTTGTCCTTCTCCCATTCTTCTCCTTGATTGCGATTTCTCAAAGAGCAGAGTTTTTTCTGGTACTGCTTTCCACATTAGTGCTGCGCAGTCGGCATTGTAAACATTATCCAATGTGTACTCCCCGTCTTGCAGAAGTTTTCTAATCTCAGCTTTGAAGATATCCGCTTCATATTGATTTCCTAAATCTTTACTGATATCCTTTTTACGGAAATTGGAACGTTCTTTAAATCTTGTCACCCAACGGAGACTGCCTTTGAAACTATGATTTGTGCGAAATTGTGCATTCAATTCCCGAGCTTTATCCTTTAACATTGCATTTGTTACATTTCTGTTTTCTTTTGTACATTGTGTGTACCACTGGTGAAGAGCTTTGTGGAAATTCGCAACAGAGCATCCCACTTCTAATACTGTTGTGTAACGGCTAGTAGCTGCTGAGTTGGTCTCAAATAATTTTATTATCTCTTCTCGTCTTGATCTTATCGTGGACGCGGTGGCACGTCCAATTCCATACTTTTTTGCTATGGATCTATGAGACTCACCTTTGTCTATCATCTGAAGGATTTCATATTTTTTCTCAACTGTCAACCGTAACCGTTTTCGTGTTGGAGCCATTATTGTTTGTAATGTTTCAAATGTAAATACCGCACTGAAATGTTGTGACGAGATTTTACTTCAACAGTTACAGTCGTCGACAATCTTAATAGGGGGAAACAAATACTATATGGATTATATACCTATATAACTATATACGTATATATGTATATGAGGTACACTATGGAAAATTATACAACATTCTGATGATTGAACGTTCCGATAATGTATGTATGTGATGTATAATCGAGATTATATTGTATATCAAAATAATATTCGACTAATAAAATAATATTCGACCAAGAGTTGATAGAAGCAAGCAGCGTGAAAGTGAGAATTTAATATGAGAATAATGAGAACAATTCTTTTTGCAAATAGTTTATAAATAAATGGTTCCTTGTAACTGAATTTATATTTCTGTCTATTCTACAGACGGTAACATTTTCGAGAATACTAATAATCCATTGTTTCTGCGAATATTGCAAAGCTTCTTTCCATGGTTTTATTTTTCGAGTATTTTTACGTAATTTTGTAAGAGCACAAGATAATGATAATGATTGTTTTTAATGCTTGTGTGGAAAAGACTACACGAGACAAAGTTACGCTATTTCGAGGAGCAAACGCAGTGGTAGATAATGCTTTTTCTAAGAGGCATTTTTTAAATAAGATTTGAAGGTCATCGTCATTTTTTGTGGGACCATATATTTGTTTAATACATTAATCGGTCCATCTTGATATTCCCTATAAAGGTTTAAGGTAACAGTTGCTTTAACTCTAATTTATCAAATTGAAAGTATGAAAGTCAAAGAGAACGTAAATAGAAGAATACCATTTCGCGTCTTTTCTTGTCTTGCCTATATTGCAGAACCTTGATTATAGGAACTAATAATAATAAATATCCGGATAGTAGGAAAACAGCTTTTCGTATACCCAGTGACATATATTTCAAAAAAAATGTTACAAACAAACAATTAAACGCTACATAAAATCTTACCCATCTCATTCCTTACTTGACACTAAAGCATATTATATTTCTTTATAAATTTAATGTATATGTTTTAATATAAGTAGTTTCTCCGAGTTACTTTCATTTTGTAGTTCAAATCATCTAGGCCTTTTATGAAGAGCTGCCATCATCAAGTATATCTTCAAATTTCTCGTCAGTAGGTTTGTTCGCTTCTGTATCCATAGTTGCATTTATAAACTGCATAAGAGCACTGTTGAGATCATCTTCTTGTGGGGCGGCATGTTTCTTATTAGTTTCAAACCAGTTCATCACAGCAATACTGTCGCACTCTCCGCATTCTGGTATTTTACTCAGTTCTTTAAGTGCTTCATCTATGTCCTGTCTTATTTCGGGCTCTTCCAAACTCTGTCCGCTTTCATCCTTCAGAAGGTTGTCCCACGCGTTTTTCAGTATTGACGTGCTGACATTTGTCCAAGCATGACTTGCCATGCGGCAACAATCCCACATCTTTAAGTCACACTGGTCATTTACCATTCCTTGAATTGTATAGGGTTCAGTACATGGAACTATTGTTTTCAGCAATTGGATTTTGCACTTTCGCTTGAAACACTCGACTATTCCATGATCCATTGGTTGTATGAGCGGTGCAGCGTCGTATGAAAGATACATGATTTTAACTAATTCATCTTTTGTACTTACTATCCCGGTTTCGTGATGAGGGAAAACGTTATCTAGCAACAGCAGAGTTTTCATTCTGCGCCCTATTTTTTGTTGTCTTTCTCTAACTGATTTTAAGAAACATTCATCGAACCATTCATCGAAAAGGTTACTGTCTATGATAGGCAGGGCGCTACCTCTGTAGATACTTGTCAGAATTCTGAAGGATTTTAAACATGGAGGATTCATTTCTGTTCCGACTACTAGTACTGGCAACCGATGATTTCCGGTAGCATTTGCACCAAGAAGTATCGTAACTTTTTCTCCGTGCGGGTTACGCATGTTTTGTGATGCCGTATACAGTGCAGTGTTTTGCGGTAGTGCTGTCCACAGTATTCCAAAGCAATCGGCATTGTAAACGTTATCCAATGTGTATTCTCCGCTTTGCAGAAGAGATTTAAGTTGAGCTTTGCAGATATTCGCTTCTTTTTCATTTCCCGTTTTTACATCTCCACTCATATCCGTTGTACGTATACTGTAACGTCTTTTAAAAGCTGTCACCCAAGACAAAGTGGCTTGAAAATTATCAGTACCGCGAATTTTTATACTCAATTCCCGAGCTTTACTCTGTAACATCTCATTCGTTATTGTTATGTTTTTATTTGTATATCGTATGTACCACTGCTGAAGAGCTGTTTTGAATTTTTCATTAGCTTCATGTGCTGTATAATATTTGGAAGTGCTAGGACGCGCCAAGCTGTTCTGGAATTCTTCTTGTATCACTGCACTGTTGTATTTTATGGTGTACACAGTTGACCTTGAAATATTGTACCGTTCTTCTATGGTTACACGAGTCTCACCTCTTTCTATCATTTGAGTGATATCGTATTTCTCGACAAGTGTCAACATTCCGAAGGTCCGTTTTACAGCCATTATTGTTTGTAACGTTTCGAATGTAAATACCGTACTGAAATATTGTGACGAGATTTTATTTCGACAGTTACAGTCGTTGACAATCTTAATAGGGGGAAACAAGTACTATATGGATTATATACCTATATAGCTATATACGTATAAATGTATATGACATACACTATGGAGAATTATACAACATTCTGATGATTGAACGTTCCGATAATGTATGTATGTGATGTATAATCGAGATTATATTGTATATCAAAATAATATTCGACTAATAAAATAATATTCGACCAAGAGTTGATAGAAGCAAGCAGCGTGAAAGTGAGAATTTAATATGAGAATAATGAGAACAATTTTTTTTGCAAATAGTTTATAAATAAATGGTTCCTTGTAACTGAATTTATATTTCTGTCTATTCTACAAACGGTAACATTTTCGAGAATACTAATAATCCATTGTTTCTGCGAATATTGCAAAGCTTCTTTCCATGTTTTTATTTTTCGAGTATTTTTACGTAATTTTGTAAGAGCACAAGATAATGATAATGATTGTTTTTAATGCTTGTGTGGAAAAGACTACACGGGACAAAGTTACGCTATTTCGAGGAGCAAACGCAGTGGTAGATAATGCTTTTTCTAAGAGCCATTTTTTAAATAAGATTTGAAGGTCATCGTCATTTTTTTGTGGGACCATATATTTGTTTAATACATTGATCGGTCCATCTTGATATTCCCTATAAAGGTTTAAGGTAACAGTTGCTTTAACTCTAATTTATCAAATTGAAAGTATGAAAGTCAAAGAGAACGTAAATAGAAGAATACCATTTCGCGTCTTTTCTTGTCTTGCCTATATTGCAGAACCTTGATTATAGGAACTAATAATAATAAATATCCGGATAGTAGGAAAACAACTTTTCGTATACCCAGTGACATATATTTCAAAAAAAATGTTACAAACAAACAATTAAACGCTACATAAAATCTTACCCATCTCATTCCTTACTTGACACAAAAGCATATTATATTTCTTTATAAATTTAATGTATATGTTTTAATATAAGTAGTTTCTCCGAGTTACTTTCATTTTGTAGTTCAAATCATCTAGGCCTTTTATGAAGAGCTGCTATCATCAAGTATATCTTCAAATTTCTCGTCAGTTGGTTTGTTCGCTTCTGTGTCCATAATTGCATTCGTAAAGTGCACAAGAGAACTGTTGAGATCGAATTAATGGTGGGGCATGTTTCTTGTTAGTTTCAAACCAGTTCATCACAGCGATACTGTCGCACTCTCCGCATCCTGGTATTTTACTCAGTTCTTCAAGTGCTTCATCTATGTCCTGTCTTATTTCGGGCTCTTCCAAACTCTGTCCGCTTTCATCATTCAGAAGGTTGTCCCACGCGTTTTTCAGTATTGACGTGCTGACACTTGTCCAAGCATGACTTGCCATGCGGCAACAATCCCACATATTTAAGTCACACTGGTCTTTTACCGTTCTTTGCAGTGTATAGGGTTTAGTACATGGAACTAATGTTTTCAGCAATTGGATTTTGCACTTTCGCTTGAAACACTCGATTATTCCATGATCCATTGGTTGCATGAGCTGTGCAGCGTCGTATGAAAGATACATGATTTTAACTAATTCATCTTTTGTACTTACTATCCCGGTTTCGTGATGAGGGAAAACGTTATCTAGCAACAGCAGAGTTTTCATTCTGCACCCTAATTTTTGTTGTCTTTCTCTAACTGATTTTAAGAAACATTCATCGAACCATTCATCGAAAAGGTTACTGTCTATGATAGGCAGGTCGCTACCTCTGTAGATACTTGTCAGAATTCTGAAGGATTTTAAACATGGAGGATTCATTTCTGTTCCGACTACTAGTACTGGCAACCGATGACTTCCGGTAGCATTTGCACCAAGAATTATCGTAACTTTTTCTTCGTGCAGGGTACGCATGTTTTGTGATGCCGTATACAGTGCAGTGTTTTGTGGTAGTGCTTTCCACAGTATTCCTAAGCAATCGGCATTGTAAACGTTATCCAATGTGTATTCTCCGCATTGCAGAAAATATTTAAGTTGAACTTTGCAGATATTCGCTTCTTTTTCATTTACCGTTTCCACATCTCCAATCGTATCCTTTATATGTTTTTTAAATTGATACACCCAAGACATACCGGCTTGAAAATAAGCAGCACCGCGAATTTGTATATTCAATTCCCGAGCTTTATTCCCTATCATCTCATTCGTTATTGTTATGTTTTTATTTTTATATCGTATGTACCACTGCTGAAGAGCTGTTTGGAATTTTTCCTTAGCATCTTGTGCTGTTAAATATTTGGAAGTGCTAGGACGCGCTAACCTGTTCTGGAATTCTTCTTGTATCACTGAACGTTTGAATTTTACGGTTTGCGCAGTTCTCCATGTAATATTGTACCGTTCTTCTATGGTTTCACGAGCCTCACCTCTTTCTATCATTTGAGTGATATCGTATTTCTCGGCAATTGTCAACATTCCGAAGGTCCGTTTTTTAGCCATTATTGTTTGTAACGTTTCGAATGTAAATACCGCACTGAAATGTTGTGACGAGATTTTACTTCAACAGTTACAGTCGTCGACAATCTTAATAGGGGGAAACAAATACTATATGGATTATATACCGATATAACTATATACGTATATATGTATATGAGGTACACTATGGAAAATTATACAACATTCTGATGATTGAACGTTCCGATAATGTATGTATGTGATGTATAATCGAGATTATATTGTATATCAAAATAATATTCGACTAATAAAATAATATTCGACCAAGAGTTGATAGAAGCAAGCAGCGTGAAAGTGAGAATTTAATATGAGAATAATGAGAACAATTTTTTTTGCAAATAGTTTATAAATAAATGGTTCCTTGTAACTGAATTTATATTTCTGTCTATTCTACAAACGGTAACATTTTCGAGAATACTAATAATCCATTGTTTCTGCGAATATTGCAAAGCTTCTTTCCATGGTTTTATTTTTCGAGTATTTTTACGTAATTTTGTAAGAGCACAAGATAATGATAATGATTGTTTTTAATGCTTGTGTGGAAAAGACTACACGAGACAAAGTTACGCTATTTCGAGGAGCAAACGCAGTGGTAGATAATGCTTTTTCTAAGAGGCATTTTTTAAATAAGATTTGAAGGTCATCGTCATTTTTTTATGGGACCATATATTTGTTTAATACATTGATCGGTCCATCTTGATATTCCCTATAAAGGTTTGAGTTAACAGTTGCTTTAACTCTAATTTATCAAATTGAAAGTATGAAAGTCAAAGAGAACGTAAATAGAAGAATACCATTTCGCGTCTTTTCTTGTCTTGCCTATATTGCAGAACCTTGATTATAGGAACTAATAATAATAAATATCCGGATAGTAGGAAAACAGCTTTTCGTATACCCAGTGACATATATTTCAAAAAAAATGTTACAAACAAACAATTAAACGCTACATAAAATCTTACCCATCTCATTCCTTACTTGACACAAAAGCATATTATATTTCTTTATATATTTAATGTATATATATATGGTTTAATTCTAGGATAATTCAGGGATGGATTCTGAAAATCGAGTTTATTGTGAAAATACTTAAATGAAATACAGGAGTAAACAACAATTAATAATTAACCACAATTAATAACAGTAATAATTAAATAAACAACAACCAATTAATAACAGTAAACAATAAATGGCAAGTTCTGTGCAATGTCTACCTGAAAATCGAGAATCGATTTTCAACGTCCTGAGCTACCAATCTTTCTCCGTCAATCTTCAATGTTTTAAATAATTACTCTTTCTTCTGTGATCTTGTCTATCTCCGATGTTGATCTCCGTCCGTCCGTTGGGGAAATGCGTGTCTCTCAAAATGGCTTTTCGTAAAACAAAGAAAGCCGCTCTGCTCGTGAAACAAAAGAAGTCGTGCTGTCCGTAAAACAGAGAAAGTCCCCTTGTTTATCCGCATTTGAACTCTTAGAGAGTTTACATATATACGAGCTATTTTCATTTTGTAGTTCAAATCATTTAGGCCTTTTATGGAGAGCTATCATCAAGTATATCTCGAAAGTTCTCGTCAGTAAGTTTGTTCGCTTCTGTATCCATAGCTGCATTTATAAAATCTATAAGAGTACTGCTGATATCGACTTGTATGTTGATATTATGTTTCTTATCACTTTCAAACCAGTTCATCACAGCAATACTGTCGCACCCTCCGCATCCTGGTATTTTGTTCAGTTTTTTAAGTGCTTTATCTATGTCCTTTTTTATTATTTCGGGGTCTTCCGAACTCTGTTCGCTTTCATCTTTCAAAAGCTTGTCCCATGCGTTTTTCAGTATTGGACTCTTGACTTTTGACCAAGCATTATGTACCATACGACAGCAATCGTCTATATATAATTGGGAATAGATGTGTATAAGTTCTTCCTCTGAAACGCTGTTAGATGTTGGTATTAATGATTCTAGCAATTCGTTTCCGTACATTCGCTTGAAACATGCGATTATTCCATGATCCATTGGTTATATGAGCGGTGCAGCGTCATTTGAAAGATACATAATTTTAACTAATTCATCTTTTGTACTTATTATCCCGCTTTCGTGATGAGTGGCAACGTTATTTAGGAAGAGCAGAGTTTTCTTTCTTCGCCCGATTTTCTGTTGTCTTTCTGTTACTGATTTTAAGAAACATTCATCGGACCATTCATTGAAAAGTTTACTGTCTATCATAGGCTTGGTGTTAGCTTTGTAGATAATTGACAGAACTCCGGAGGATGTTAAACATGGAGGATCCTTCCGATTACTAGTACCGGCAACTTGTGACATCCGGTAGCATTTGCACAAAAAAATGTAAGAACTTTTTCTCCGTACGGGCTTTTCTTTGATTGCGATGCCTCAAAGAGCAGAGTTCTTTCTGGTACTGTTCTCCATATTAGTCCTAAGCAATCGGCATTGTAAACGTTATCCAATGTGTATTCTCCGTCTTGCAGAAGATTTTTGAGCTGAGCTTTGGAGTAATCCGCTTCACCTTCATTTACGATTTCTAAATCTTCATTCGTATCCGTATTACGGAAATCATAACGTTTTCTAAAACTTGCCACCCAAAGCTTACTGCCTTTAAAAGGTAAAGTACTGCGAAATTTTTTATTCAATTCCTGAGCTTTAGTCGCTAACATCTCATTTGTTACTGTTATGTTTTTATTTGTACAGCGTATGTACCACTGGCGAAGAGTTCTGTCGAAATTCGCACAAGAGGCTGCACTTCCAAAAACTGTTGTGGAACTGCTAGTAGCCGCTGAGTTGCTCTCGAAACATTCCGTTATTCCATCTTGCATTTTTTTTATATTGTATATGGCGCCTTTTGAAATACCATACTTTTGTGCTATTATTTTGTAATGGACACCTTCTTCCATCATTTGGAGGATTTCCTGTTTCTTTTCAACTGACTACCATTTCCTTCTTTTTGTTAGAGCCACTATTTTTTGTAACATTTCGTATGTAAATACCGCACTGAAATGTTGTGACGAGATTTTATTTCGACAGTTACAGTCGTCGACGATTTTGATAGGAGGAAACAAATACTATATGGATTATATACTTATATAGGTATATACGTATACAGGGTGGTTGGTAACTGATGGTACAAGCGGAAAGAGGGTGATTCTACGCGAAAAAAGAAGTCGAAAATATACAATAAAAATTTTTCGTTTGAGGCTTTGTTTTCGAGAAAATCGACTTTGAATTTTCGCTCGGTACGCGTGCGGTACGGTATAACGGATCTCACTGTAGATCGTCGCCTCGATGGAAAAATAAAAAAAAAAAAATTAAAAAAAAATGTTTATTGTATATTTTCGACTTCTTTTTTCGCGTAGAATCACCTCCTTTCCGCTTGTACCACCAGTTACCAACCACCCTGTATATGTATCTGACATGCATTATGGAGAATTATACAACATTCTGATGATTGAACGTTGTGATAATGTATGTATGTGATGTATAATCGAGGTTATATTCTATGTCAAAATAACGAATAATATTTCACTGAGAGTTGACGGAAGGAAGCAGCATGAAAGTAAGAATTTATTATGAGATTATTATGAGCGGTAACCTTGTCAAGAAGACTAATAATTCATTGTTTCTGCGAATATTGCAAAGCTTCTTTTCATGATTTTATTTTTCGAGTATTTTTACGTAATTTTGTAAGAGCAAAAATAATGATTCTAACTACGGAGACAGGCGAATCAAAAATAATTCTAATTTTAGACATCAGTGAATTATGGAACTACACGTATCATTGTGCTTTATTGTTAATATCGAGTAATTTGAAAACAGTGTCTTCTTCCGTAAAAAATTTAACGTAGATTATACCTATGAAATTTGAATTTTTAATACGTACTGGCAACTTGCCTTTTTCGATTGCAAGTAAGCAATGCTGAAATTGCGATCATTAAATATAGATATCTTGAAAATAAAGATTTATGTTAATCCCGATGTTATTCTGTATTTTATTTGGGCGTTACTTAGGAGAATCCTGTTTCAAAAACTCAATTTAGTACCGTTCTGTACTATCGACCATTTGTCATAAATCACTAGATTTAGGACAATAGGAACCCATGCGCAGCTGACTACGAAAACATGAATGACGCATAAGCGATTGCCCGATCGCTACTCAAATCCGGTGCATTAAGCAAATTATATACACTGCTATATGCACAAGTATGCGAACACTCGGTGCAACTCAAACAAAACGTTTATATAATTATTATATTTTAAAGATTATAATAGAAATATGTTTCTCTAGTGTTAACTCTTTAATTCTCGTCGTAAATGGTATTAAATGTACTGCCAAATCGAAACTGGAACGAGGAAAATATACTTTTGCCAAACAAGTCCCATATTCATTACTAGTAACTAGCTAACACTTGATAAAATCTATATAAACTTATAGAATGTAATTGAATAAACGCATATTGCAATCATTCTAAACTCTCAACATTGTACAGATATGTATGCTTACAGTCACTGACCTTAGCTGTTTTCATGGAAGTAATGTTCATTCATCTTCAATTGTGTTTTGCTTTTTAATTACACTAATGAATATCAACTATTGTATTGGACAATATCGACTAATCGCACAAGGTTAACAGAGATAAGATCAGATGCGAATGTACATTATAGAGCCTTATTTCAAATATATTTTATGTACTTGCAATAATTTGGAAGTGTCTTAATGCTTACGCACGGTAGTATATACTCACTCTACGAACAATTTTTATGATTTCCCGTTGTGAAACCAGATTTGTCTAAAGCAGTAAAAATTAGTTTCTATTCCACGCAAGAAATTGACATTGACGGAGGAATTTTTTTTTCCGGAAAATTTTTTACTGTCTCGACTTGGAGCATGCATAAATTGTATAAATTAAATTCATCTACTCTAAGAAGGAATCCAAAGCTGAGGACGGCAGTAAATTTGGTCGCAATAAAGAGGATTTTACGGGCGCCTAGTAACGGTTTATTGGGGTTATTGTGAGCCTGAATAAGCATGTTTGCACATTTCGTTACTATTTAGTCCGAAATCGAAGATTTGGGTCGCAGGAAATAACATGCAACATTGTATAAAACTACTGGGAAAATTTTAATGGGCTATAGGTACAATTGAAAGTGTTGACAGGCCGGAAAAGACATGTTATCCCGGTGAGTTATATGGCCTTTGGAGCAGCGACTAATTATAAAGGTATACCTAACTGTCTTGGGTCCTTAATAGTTGTAAAATGCATGTGGATGGTGGGAATATCGGAAATTTTGGTATAAAAGGACGTTTCGGTAGAGAGAATAGCCAGTTACGAGTAAGTTGCGAGCAGTTGCAGTTGCGAGCAGTTGCAGTTGCGAGCAGTTGCAGTTGCGAGCAGTTGCAGTTGCGAGTTAGTCTTTCCTCGGTAGTTGTCGAGTTGTGAGTTGTTGGTCATGAGCTTCAATTATTATAAATAAATCTATATAATAAATAAAATCTCATATAATTCTGGGACCCCGTGCCGGGATTGAACAAAACAGAAAACGAACTATTTAACAGATCGTGTTAACTAATTTAACTATTGGCGTAGTAATTGTGCAACTGAGTTGATATCAAGTCGATATCACGATGAGCGAAGGATCAAATGCGGACAATACCATGGTGGATATCGAAGAAAAGTGCATTGTTAACGATAAGCCTGAACGAATCGAAACAGTGAAAGTTGCGGAGTTCAAAGATGAACTCCAGAAACGAAGATAAAAAGCAGTTCGTAAGAAGAAAGAACTGCAAGCGTGTAAGAGCTTCCATTGCTTTGAAAATTGAGCATGGACGAAGAAGACGAAGAAGATGAAGGACGAAGAGCGCAAAGTGTTTGAAACACACGTAAGAGTCGACAACAGAAACGCACTCGTCTTAATATTCAAAGCTGGTAACAACGTCAATGTGCAAAGCTGGTCGCTGGAATTTGAGGAAATGTGCCACCTTTGTGATTGGATTGACGTGCAGCGAGTAATATACGCGACTTTTACGCGTTCGGCAAAATTGTTCGTTAACTATGAAATGTGCTTTAAAAGTTGCAAAATAACGAAGGAAATGTTGAGTACCGAATTTGCACAAAAGGTAGACGCGCACAAGGTGCATAAGGGATTGTCGCATCGAACCAAGGACGCAGAGACATACCAATAGTTCGACATACCTAAGCAAGTGAATGTGGAGAGTTCAGTTGTGATAAAATATATCATCGACGGAATTTGTGACGAGGAAGACCGACAAAATAATACTGTATGGCGCCAAGGATATTCGCGAATTAAAAGAGAAGTTCGCCCCGTGCGAGGCCATGAAATAAAACGCGAAGACGGAAAGAAGAAAAATCCGAGAAGACGAGTCGCCACAGAGTTGCACAGAAACCGGTGCGACGGTGTTTTCTGTGCGAAAACAAAGATCATCTAAGTGCGAAATGTTCAACAAAAAGCAAAGCTGCTAGATGTTTCAAATGTCAAGAGTACGGGCACATCGCATTGCAGTTTAACAATTTAAGTGTATCCTCTGAGGAGGCGTGTAGTGTGTCGCAATTATTACAGACGAAGTGTTGTAGAGACGTTGACACTTCGTCAACCGCGCGCGCGTAGTATCAAGGACTAATGTTCACTACTTAAAAAACAAAGAAGTCTAAAAATTATTTAAGTGGTCAATTATATTTTTCGGTAATGATTTTATGTAACAATTTTACATACTGATTATACAAAGAACAAATTAAAGGTATTAGGTTGTCCGAAAAGTTTTTTTCGTTTCATAAGGTGACAATAGATGAACAACAATTTCTGTTTTATATTATTTTATTGAATTAGATATTATCCATTCTGTCATATTTCTATTATTGTGTTCGTGCATAATTCAATAAACTAATATAAAATAAATAACATTGTGCATTTATTATTTGGTAATCTATTCAGTGTTGCAAGTTCTTCATCTATGTCCTTTTTTATTATTTCGAAGTCTTCCGAACTTTGTTCGCTTTCATGTTTCAAAGGCATGTCCCACTCATTTTTCAGTATTGCATTATTGACTCTTGATTAAGCATCATATACCATGCGACAACAATCGCTCATCTTTAATTCGTAATGATTATCTATCAGTTCTTTCTCCGTATTGCAGTTAGGTAATGGCATTAATGTTTCCAGCAAATCTTTTCGGTACATTCGCTTGAAACATGCGATTATTCCACGATCCATTGGTTGTATGAGCGGCGCAGCGTCAAATGAAAAGTTGACTTTTCATTTTATGTTGCACCGCTCATCTTATCAATGGATCGTGGAATAATCGCATGTATTAGGCGAATGTATCGAAAAGAGTTACTGGAAACATTGATGCCAATACCTCATGGCCATAAGGAAGACAATGAATAGTTCGAAAAATATTTCTTAAAATCAGTTAATACAGTGCTCGCAGAATTATACAACGTTCAGGTGACAAAACGTTCCGATAATGTTTGTATATGTATATGTGTGTATATAATCCAAGTTCTACTGTATATTAAAATAACAAGCAATATTCAACCAAGAGTATAGAAGCAAGCAGCATGAGAGTGACAATTTATTGCGAGATTATTATAAGAATAACAAGAATTATTTTATTTGCAAATAGTTTATAAATAAATGGTTTTTTGTAACTGAATTTATATTTCTGTCTATTCTACAAACGGTAACCTTTTCAAGAATATTAATAATCCATTGTTTCTGCGAATATTGCAAAGCTTCTTTTCATGGTTTTATTTTTCGAGTATTTTTACGTAATTTTGTAAAAGCAAAAAATAATGACTACGAAGATAAAGGAGTCAAGAATGAATTGTAATTTTGGACATCGGTGAATTATGGAACTGCGTGTATCATTGTGTTTTATTATTACTATCAACTAATTTGAAAAACAGTGTCTTTCCATAGAAAATTCAACGTAGATTATATTTATGAAATTTGAATTCGTGGAAACAAAGAATTTCATACTTCTCACATAAAATGATTCATACTAGTGTTAGTTTGATTCATTTTAGAGGTTTCGATCCATCTTCTTGTAGCGAATAATTCCTTCTTTGTAATTGAAACTTATAATTTAATCGTTGATCTGACGATTTTCATTAATAAAGTATTTAGGATGCGATTGAAAACTCATTTACGTAAAACTTTTGTACATTGATCTCTCTAACTGCGTGTATCGTCCATATAACAAATGTGTGAGTGACATAATTTAACAATTAGTCGCTGTTATGATGTAAAGATTGTTGTATAAATGTATCGGTGATTATGAAAGTGGCTTAAGTCACATATTTTTTGTTTCAGGATAGTTAAAGCTTCGATGCATGAACTGAATTATGTTTAATGATACGTTTCGATTACTGTTACTTTGCGAAGATGGTTTCAAATTATTGTGATGTAAATAGACGCGAAGCAAAATAAATGATAAGCTCCTTTCTTTTTTTTAGATTCTCGACTTAGATTATTTTCATAATCATCGACACAAATATGTATGTACTGATCTGTTTGTCAACATTATCTTACATCGTCAACGTATGATCAAATTTAATTGTATATTCGTGTTATAGAAATCTGTACTAACTGTATTTATTAAATTAATTACTTTATACTTGACATATGTTTTGCTTAAAACTTTAGCTACATGTATTTTATATTTTTATAAAGGAAAATAAACAGGAAGTTTATTATATATCTACCGAATTTTGTCTATTCAATTTACCTAAGAAGTTAAAAATGCATTTTTTAATAAAATTATTTATGTTTACATATCAGAATAATTTTTTTCCTAAATATAAATTTGTAGTAAATATCTTGCAACTGCTATGTATATTTTCAGATTGGGTTCAAATTTTGTAAAATATAGTCTTGACAGTCGTGTCTCATTATAGTGCCAGCGAAGTATCAAGATGTTAAAATACAACAATCTTCAGATAAAAGTTTTTTATAACAAGAATACGAATACCTTTGCGAGTCACTGTATATGTACAGTGAGTGTGACAGATGGGCGAATACTTATGTGGCCAACTGTATATATAAACAGTACTAAATACATAGAAATAAAAATTAATGAAAAAATTCAGGATATAGCAATAATATTTTCCCAAGATAGAAATATAGGTATACTATCATTAAGTAATATTAGTGTTAAAATTATCTCCTTAGATTTCCTTTTTATCCAATAACATCTTGTAATCTATTTGGTATATATCGTTATACATTTTTTATTGAAAAAGTTTTCTGTTCTCTTTTTAAAGATTCCTTGAGATATTATTTTAACGATGTACGATATTGGTGCATCTATTTTCCAAGTTTCTATCATACGTGTTCATTTATGTGATTGTGAAAGAGTAGCTATTGTTTGGTAAGTCTGCATGTAGACGTCATTGACGCATTATACGTTACCTTGTACGTTGGATCATGACCTTATTGGGAATAAAATGCGTTTCGAAATCCTAATATGTCAGCACTTTTTTTATACAAATTTTTCTTTATAATACAGTAGAACGTTTATAGAACGGTTATATGGACTAATTGAAGGACAAGAGTACGGATAAGAATTTTCGAATTTTCGGATAACAAGATACTTTACTTTCAAGATACTTTATTGATGTTTATCTTTATATTTGTATTTCAAGAAAGAACATGGAATGCAAAAAATATGGAATTCAACTAATGAAACTAAATATTTGACTAAAGATTTATTGGTTTCAAATTCTTTTAGCTACTTAATCGCTCAACTTCCTTTGCAAATTTAATTCGATAAACTTACATTTCTTTTGTACCTCGTATTATCTGAACCCCATACCTAAAGCCTAAAATACTTCAAAATGTTAGGGAATGTCATCATTGCCGTTATATTCGTGTTCCAATTCATTATTCCAAGCACACATAACAATGGTACCATAGTCAATTATTGAAGAAGTTTCATCACATTGCAACCGTTCTATCACGTCGCGTCAACGTTATCACAATCACTGAATCCTAGTATTGTACTCAATGCAGAAAGAGCTTCTTTTATATCTTTCATTTCTTCTTTATGGTGTCTTCAATGTAGTTTACTAGCTTTTTTCGTGTTCTTTTTAGCGTCGTACATTTAACACCCGCCCAAGTGTACGTCGCCGTATAACAGCAATCCTTTAAAAATTGCTTGCAAAGCTGTATCATCCTTTCATCGGTATTATCGTTGGTAGTCAAAAAATTTTTTCTATAGAAGATCGAATTGTTTACATACGAAACGTGTTCGGATAATCGTGATTTTATTGTATAAACTTTTATTTTCAAACGTGAAAAGGAACGTGTTCGCAGCTGTTAATCCGAACATCTCGTTTGCCATTGAATGGGAAAGAGTTTTTGCACAATTTGCAGAAAATCTCCATGTGCCGTTGTATCTTCTCGCTGAAACTAGAGCTTACCGTGTTCCCCGGTATCAGGAAATTCTAGCAATATACATGTATCTCCCAGTGACATTCCCCTCTTACTTACTGTCACAGTCTGATTATTTTCCTCAAAGTAAGGTTCAATGATACCGAAAGGTGACACTTGACACTCAGTTGTTACTTCGACATTAAATTGAACAAGACTTAGCCTCTTTATAAATCTGAGATGAATTCAATACAGAGAATCCTACGCAACTAGGCCAAACTGTATTTTTAAAACTTGTTCTCTTCGCTCATTCTTCACATTCGTATTCTATGAATACAGAATATTATATATATTATATACAGAATATTATATATATATTTTATTAATTTTTGCCCGTCGGCTACAAGATGATATTGATCTATATAGATTTCTCACACATGCTTTCATTCAACTTCGATATACACCCTATATTAGACTATTACCTATTATTTATTAAAACTTGTTCATTACGATTTAAAATTTGCTAAATCATTTTGATTTGTTAGCAAATGTAGAATATTTACGTTGTCTTCCGTTGCATTTTAAATATTTTCTCATTTTTTCTTCGCCTTCTTTCACACGGATTATTATACGAGCTGCTTTATAATACTTTTGCAATTGTTTCATTGGAAACGCATTTCATTTCGAAAAGAATACATTTACTCCAGGAACCCTTATCTTAAATTTCGCTACTTCCTCTAATGATGTAACGTTCCTTTATGATAAATTTTATAGTTTCTTTTTATCTTAATCTGCTTCGTTTTCTATTCGTCTTTCCTATGCTTCTTATAATCTTCCCTGTTATTGTATAACTTGTATAAATAATCTTTGCAATCTTTTTGTAAGATTTTTCGTTCGATAGATAGATAGATATGTTTCGTATATTTCTATATACAATAATAAATAAATAAACAAACAAACAAACAGACAAATAAATAAATAAATACACACACACACACGCACACGCACGCACACGCACACGCACACACACAATTTTCGTGCTTTATAAGAAATTGCAAATATTTCAAATTTATAGCAACATTATATTTTTCTCCTACTAAGAAACACACAATCGTTATGAATTATTGGATTATAATATATTAAATTTACTTTCGTCTGAGTACAACGCTGAATTTCGAAGTTCGATAGTTCCGTTTTTCTTCGTTAGTTTTATTTGTATAATATTTCTTACCTGCGATTCGTGAAGAATACAAGGTGTTCAAGGATGATTTGTCACGAGCACCGTAGCGTTATGCTACACCTCTGGATCGGTGAAGATCTGCAAAAAAAAAAGTAGCCGCAAAATTGACTTGGTCCTTGAAGTTCCAGGCAACATTTTTTTTTCATTGCATTGTATCCTACTCATCGCGAGGATAAAAAGTGTCAGAGGAACCGTGTAATTTGCAACTCCTTCGTTCTCTTGGAAAAGAAGGTTAGTTCCGAACTAAAAAAAAGTTCCATTGCTATTCCAACTCGCTTTATTTTTAAATTTTCCTGCATCTTGCAGTCAGATGCAGGAAAAATACTTTTTATAGTCTAATGTCGCTGGTAAATACCTCAGAGTCACCATTATATATCCCATGTCCTCCTGCTTTTCTTTCTTTCTTTCCTTCTTGCTGTTTAAGCAGCGCCGGACTCGCATATCTACATTCCATGCATGTTCCTACCGAAGAGTACGCATTGACTTTAGACGATGATAAAAGTGGTGAATCAGTCGATGATGGTGCTCCACCTATCTCACACTAGTCGACCGATACACCAGTTTTTGAATGAAATATTTAGATTGTGTGTCGTCTTCTAACTGCTGTCTTTTATTTTTTTTTACGGAAGAAAAAGAATTTAAAAAAATTGTTCAAAGGTAAACTATTTCACATCTGCGTTCCTGACTGATTAACGCCTTGTTCTTTTATGATGTATGAATTTCGTATAATATAGCATATGTAATAATTATGTCGATAAACGGATCTATTTGTACTTCGTCAAGTCAAACATCGAAATTTAAAAAAGTTTCACAAAGTTATTCCACATTTACAAGCTTGACGCTCGCAGTAGTCCGCAGTTATTTTATATATTTACTGATCGTGAGATATACAGTTGGGGTAATGAAAGTTCCCAGATAGATTTTCCGATATGTAAACAATTTTTAACTAATAGATACCGTTTTTAACTAATAGATAGATAATTAAATAATAGATATTATGACCGCGTGACAAATGAAGCAAACTTTCGTGACAAATAAAGATCGTTTATTGTTTTGTGACAGACATTGTTTTTTATTTATTTGTTTTCGTCATCGCGTTTGTACAAATGACATGACGACAAAATATTACCAAAGATCTACACTAAAATACATAAATCTATTTACATTATGAAATGTGTACAGAATTTTCTTATAAAGCAGTCGGAGATCGTAAATAATTTGAAAAAGTCTGCGATAGCTACGAAGCAATAAGCAATCTTCATCTATAATATTTTTTTAAATATTATTTTACACTTTTAGCTGGAATATCCGAAATCCAATATTGAAACTTGTTTCAGATATCCCAGTTAAAACATCAAGCGAAAATTTTCCCACGCAACTGTATGTGCTATTCGCTCTTCGCGCAACGATGAATTGCGGTTTTCGCGATAACCATCACGCGATTGTATCGCTTGACAGATTTCTTAGATTACGTGCAGGTTTGCATAACCATTTGTACGTTTGCTTTTCTTATTGAACCGTGGGATTTTTCACATTGTTTACTGTTCCCTCGTTCGTAAATTTATTTCCTAATTTACCGATAATTATATGTATTACATCTCCTTTGAATTCCTATCATATCGAACAATGTAGAATGGTCTCACGAACTACAGATGCACCCACGAAAAATTAATTCAATCGTTTTCGAAATTCTTAAGAGAAATAGCTATTTGAAAAACACGCAAGATATTGCGCTCTGCTATATTTTAGTGAATAATACGTGACATAGTAAGCATCTATGCACCATGACGTATTACTTTGGCGAAACTCCAATATTTTGGGATATGGTTCGAAGCAAGTACAGTTGCTCACGAAACTACTCGAACGATTACCATAGAAAATTTGTACAACGTAAGCAGAAAGATATTCGGCTGCTTGTCGGACGGATGTTTTTTTCGATTAAGTTAGCCAGGCCTTCGACGAATACTTCCTTCCAAACTTCTGCAGTCGGAAATAGCTATCGCCTGTGATAAATATATTATGTTCGTTATACAACATTTTTTGAAATTTCATTAACACTGTTCTGAGACGCGATTATCGCAATCGTACGGGTAAGATATAAAGTCAGTCCGAAAATGTATTAAAAATGATTAGACATTTATTACAGATCATCCACTTAGTAAGAAATTAGTATACAGTATAAATGGTGGTCTTAAACGTATAATTAATGCTAAAATCGGTCTCACTAAATGTTCTTACATATTAATATAGCAAATGATCGGTTTAAAATACTTGGGTGATCTTTGTGGTGTGTATGCTTGAGTTAAATATCTTGTATCTGTTATACACATATTCAAAGTCGTTTCAAAGTTTATCAATATATTCATGACAGTCGTGTGTCATTAAATTGCTGAAATGCTAATGAAATTTCAAGATATTCCCTACATTCGACATGATATAGCGATGAAAAGTTTCTGTAAGTGTTCAAATACTTTCGCAAGCCTCTGTATCTTTAGTTAGATGTTAATTACCGGGCTATAAAGAAGATATAACGCCGAAGCTTGGAATTTGGAACATCGATGGATATGTAAAAAAAAAAGAAGAGAAAGAAAAAGAAAAAAAATAATTGAGGAAATGGTCGATTTGGCGAAGAACGTTCGTGAAAAAAACAAACTATTCAAGTATTGTAAGAAATATTTACCTGTTGTAAGGTGCCTGAATTTTTTATGAGTTTAGATTTACAAACTTTTCTGACTTTGTGTTAAACAAAGTTCAGACCGGCTTTTGACTATATCACATCCTTGATTCATCGATGATATTTCAAAAACTATTCGCGTGAATTAAGGTGCAGGTAATAATCACCTTATTCGTTATATATATCGTGTTATCACTTTCTAATCACGGAGATTAGATCCTTCTTGAGCTCTCCTTGTAAGTCTTGAATTAGCCACGCTGGTCCACGACTGTCGCGTAACCAATTACCTGGTAAATTAATACTGAAACGACTGTTTCAGGATAGAGTTTTGAGTCCTGAAGGTGCCGCGACGGTTTAATTTATTATGTAGGATGAACTTTATGCTACCGAAACGATGTCCTGGATAATTCAATTTGGCGAGACGATGCTTTTTGAAGGTCGATTTCTCCATTACACGAATATCAAGTCGATTTTCTAATAACAAACGATAGAACTCTGTCAGAATTTTGAACGATTCTTGAAGGACGAAACGACTGTTTTATCGTTCGATGTGATTTAGTTGACGATTGGACTGATTCTTTCGACAATTGAAATGATTCTTTCTCGTGATGATCGGAGCGATTCTTGTAATAATTGAAAAGATTCTGCCTGATGATTCGCGCGATTTTTACTTGCCATTATATTAAAATGATTAAACTATTAATTATTAAAATTAAGTAATATCAATTTATTTTAGTCATTTAAGTAAAGAAAAAGCAGATATTAATTTTGTATCTTTTGTTGACTGGCAGTGTATTTTTGATTATTTAACATTAGTTTTATTTAAATACAATACTAATAACTTGATTTTTTATTTTGCAGGGCCGACATACCAAAACTGGACAATTGGCAGCCATCAAAGTTATGGACGTTACAGAAGTAAGTAACTGTCTTTAAAACATACTATTTTTGTCTCATAACAATGCTTCCCTTTACGAGACACACGATAGTCTACTATAGCACGATTTAACACAAATAATATAAAACACTAAATAAGAAACTAGTTAACATTCTTCTAACATGACCAAACTTTAACCTTCTATACTTCTACTTTTCTTCTCGGATCGTCTGTTTTTCTTTTATTTTCCTCTACTTTCCGATTTTCAGTACCCATTTCATTCCTTTGCTTTCTTCCGCTATAATTTCTTCTTTCGTTATATTCATCGCTTCAGACTTTTTACATTTCCTCCATATATGTTGCCATGATTCTTTTTTCTCCTCGCATAATCTACACATTTTTCGATTCACTTCCACCCAGTATCTACTTCCTTCCCATTCATTTCCACGTCTAAAATCTCGCTATTGTTTTCAGCTTTGTGACTTTTCCCTTCTCTTCTCGCTATTTTGCTCCACCTTTGTTTTCCACTTGTTGTATTGTTTCAACGATCTTGATCTCTCTATTTTCTTCCTCATTTCCTCTATCTTTTTCTTTCCGTATTTCCTTATTCACTTTTCTATGACGTTAATACCAACGGTCGTCCTTTGCTTCGCCCATTGATCAGCTTCTTCTTGCTCATAGAATTCCTGCATTTTTCCCTCCATTTCGTTTTCCCCTATTCCTGGCTGTTTATTTCTCCTCTACATTCTTTCGGTATTTCATTTTTCGTGGTCGTTTTCATTTTCTCCCAGAATTCTAGAGGTCTGCCTCCAGTTTCTTCATTTATTTGCTCTATTTTGGCCTCCTCTTTGACTATATACCCCGGTGTGCATCTAAAATGTTATAATAATAATAATAATAATAATAATTACAATCGTAACGATTTTATTGTTATGATAACAATAATTATATTAAAAATGAAAAAGAATGTCTAATGATATTTCCTATGTTGTCCATAGTATCCGTACGCTTACACAAAACTTTTACGCCGCGTTTTATAGAAGAAACATTTTAATGTTTCATTAGCGTTATAATGAAATACGCGACTCTCATGATTATATTGGTAAAATTTGAAGCCAATCTGAAAATATATATACAAGTTGCAAGATACCTACCGTAAACTCATAGTTAGTAAAAAATTAATGTACGATATGAATAGTGACTTTAAGTATATAAAGCGTTCAAGATGATCTATGAAGATAAGCGTCGTTGAATATTGCGATTTATTAATATTGCGAATAATTGCCTGTTTAAGTAGCTTTTTGATTTGTGTAAAATATTTTGCAACTTTTTGTATACATTTTCAGAATTGCTTAGAATTTTGCCAATGTAACCATGATAGTTGCGCGTCATTTTAGTGCTAATGAAATTTCAAAATGTTTCGCATAACAGGTACTGTGATTATAAAATATATGCACGCGAACGAATACTTTCGGCAGCCACCGATTTAACTATAAAATTTCCCACTGTTAACTACGTGTATCGGTAACTAGCAACAGTCTCTCAGTGACTAAATTCTTCGACGTGTATAGTTCACAAGAATGCATACACGACAAATGCATTCTTTACAAATTTTCCGAGGAGAAGAATGCACGAATATTGCGAAACAGTTTGGAATAAAACTTCGTACAACAATAACAAGACGCATCTCTCAAATATTTTTGAGAAATTCAGCTCCAGGGCTAGCTTTGATCTCCACTTATCGAACTGTCTGAATATCTTAAAACAAGGAACATCCATTTCAATTTTAATCAGACAACCTAATTAGACAAGGGGAAGCGATTAAGAAACGTGCGGTTAAAATAAGGGATCGAGTGAGATAGTAGAAGTTATCGTTCAAATAAAAATTTATTCCAATAAACAACACTAACGTAACTTGAGCATTGATGGCGTGTTTAGATTTGTTACATTGTCTTATTGTCTCGTGTTTAGATCAGGCTGTACACGATTACTGTAGCTTATATGCTTTGATAATTACTGTTAATTCTCAAGTTAAGAAAGACTAGGCGCGTTAAAAAAACCACTGTTAAAGTTATGAATATAATAAATATAAACCAGGAGAGACTAATTTAAGAATAAAATGAAAGATATTAAAGTTATATTTTCGTCAGAAAAATAACATTTTTTTTATAAGAAATTCGTTTTTAAAAGTTATTTTTTAAATTGTAAGTATCTAGTTTAAATGATTGTATTAAACTGATGTCTGCTGTTTCTAGACTCGGGGGAAAGTATTTCTAAAAAATTGCATCATTGATTAGGTATATCTTACCAGACCATTTGTAAAACTCGGGCGCTATGGTATAATACAGAATGATTATGCTGGTAGGTCTTAAGGCTATTTTTATTTTTTTAAGCAATAGTAAGGTAATAATATAATAAAATAAGGTAATTTTTTTTTAGCAATTTTTAAAAAATTATGTTCTCGTTTAATTACAATACCATGAAGTTCATAATATAGATTGTTCAATTCGTATTGACTTTAACTATCGTTCCACGATGATAAAAATATCTATCCTCATTAAGTAGAATTCAGTAACCTTGAAATTCCAGGAAAAAAATTTTCCTCTGAAACTTCTGCTTATCATAAAAGATAAGCGAGATATTTAAAACGCCGAAGTTACGCGGGAAAAGTTGTACGTATAGTCAACCACATAAGTATCCATTAGGATGCTCATCAAATTTTCTTTCAAAAACATTTCTTTTTTTTACCGTAATTTCTAAAAATACGACACTTGGTGAGAAAATGATATCTGGGAAACTTCCAGAGTGATCGAGTAAAAGGAGCCTGTGCCGCATTTATTTAAAGTTTTGCAATTTTTGTAATTTCACGTTAATTCCGGATTACTCCTTAATTACTCTTGTCGTTTAATTCTAGAAACATGGTACGCAACGAATATAAAGAAAACTGTCAAGGCCGTAGCTGTAGATATCTATCTAAGAATTACGATGTAGGTTTGTGTACTGATAGATTTTTTAAAACTTATCATATATATTATGATCATTAAATGCGTTATACATGAAGTACATTTTATTGTTATCATTCGTGCGATAAGCGAATATCGTACCGAATACAACTTGTAATGCTCTGTCAAAACGCATTGTAGATAAAGTGTTAATTGAATTGTATTTGTATAAAGGAACTCTAACATCCTATCAATATCATGATTTGTTGAGTGAATTGTATCCACGATTGATAAAAAATTAAAGATAATTTAACACGTATTTTTGTTTAGGATAGTTAATTAATTTCTTAATAAATTGAATATCTAATAAATTAATCTAATTGTATAATCTAAATAAATTAATTAATTGATAAATTTAAAAAATAAATACAATTGCGTAACTATATATATGCTTAATCTTATTGATTATTAAATGTTTGCTTAGTATGGCTTCCGGCTTACATCATATTTACAATGTTTACTATATATGACACATCGGTCTTCTTCGGGTTTACGTAGTTGACAGTTTAGTCATCGAATAATATTAGGTTGTCCGAGAAGTTTCTTTCGTTTCATAAGGTGATAATAGATGAACAACAATTTCTGTTTTATATTATTTTATTGAATTAAGTATGATCCATTTCGTTCTGTTTCTATTACTATGTTCGTGCATAATTCAATAAACTAATAAAAAACAAAAAGCATTGTGCGTCTATAAAACGAAAGAAACATTTCGGACAACTTAATATCTCATGACTAACTCTTTCGCTACGAACAGCGCCTATAGACGCTCAGTCGGAGTATCTTTCTCCGAGCATCGTGCGATCCGCGCGACTGATCTGTCACACCGACTGCTCAGAGAGCAATTCGCTTCTGAGCGCTGCGCAGCGAAAAGGCTAGACTGCAAGTTTTGATGCATTCATGCGAAATTTGAAAATGTAAAACTACAGAAATCATACGCATCATACGAAAAATATATAAAATATCCAAAGTACAGTGCTTTCGATAACGCTGTGCGAGTAAAATAATTTTACTATTTCAATCATATTCTGACAAATATAAATTTGCATAAAGATCTACAGTCCAGTGGTGACATTAGAATTTTTCTCTCTGTTTTTAAATAACTTTTAATTAATCAAATAAATCATCTAATGAAATGATACGATGATATAAACATTCAGCTAGTTCTTTAATGCGCTAAGACACATATTTTAAAAATGTAACGCTATTTATTCGCTTCTACCTTTATTAAGAAATAAAGCAGCGAAATAAAAATAAGACAATATATTAGAAAAATTACGAACACCTGTTGTATCTATATAAAATCATAAAAATAATAAGTAACATAATATTGTATCGATATAGTAACTATAAATAATATCATGTTATCTTCTTAGCGTTGAAAAAATTAATGGTTTGCAATCTCTAATATATACATAAATACATTCATGATAATTGTATTAATATGTAAGTATAAATAATTTTCTTACAGAATGCGTTTTTAGTTTCTTTGATAGGCTAGAAAGAAATACACAAAATTCGGTTAGTATATGTAGGCTTTCGTGATTGACGATGTGCGACTCCTACTTTAGTGTCACAATTAATTTCAATAATTTCCTGCAAACTATAGAACACTTTTTCCACATTATACTTAATTGCTTATAAAATTGTGACGCGATTTGAATATAATTTTTAATATTGAATTGAAATAACATTAAATGATAGAAACACGTTTCTCAATTAAACAATATAATTACAAGTAATACACGTATGTATTTTCAAACGAAATTTTCAAACGACGTCCTTCCCACGTATTTGCAAGCGAAGAATTACATTATATCTATTTTTGGAATACTTGTTTGGTCAGCATTCTATGTACTTTGTAAAATGTTCAATCAACAAATGAATATATTATTTTTATTTATACCGTTAAACTTACTTATCTTCCAGACAATAATCAATAGTATTCAACTTAGAGGTATTTCTCATAATATCTTGATAGCCATCAATGTTCCAACAAACAGTTCAGAGGATCTCGTTTTAGTCAGAAGATATTCGTTTATAACGTTCGTAACTTTCTTAACACTTTACCGACTGATAGCCGAATCGGCTTTTTGTCGCCGACGCTTACCGATCGATAGCCGAATCGGCTTTTTGTCGCCGACGCTTACCGACCGATAGCCGAATCGGCTTTTTGTTACCGACGCTTACCGACCGATAGCCTATTAATCGGCTTTTTGTCCTCGACAATCTTTTTCATTATTTGAGCAGTAATTTGTTATTACTAGTACTAAGGTACCTTGCTCAGTTGTGTCCGTTGCGTTGCTTTGTAAGCTCCCACAGTTTTATGCCAATTTGAAAAACTTACCGTTCGCGATGAACGAAAAGAATGGTATTGTAGAGTCTAAACCGAAACAGAGCCGGCGCCAGGGAGAATCTGCGCCTGAGCTGCCGGTCGGACGTGCGCATGCTGTTGAACCGCTAGCGGTCAGTAAAGTGTTAACATAAATATTGCCGAGCATAACAATATAAGTAGAAGTATTCTTATACTGTATCTTATATTATATTTGAAGAGTTTTTTCATATCGAAATAATTATTTAAAATGAGTCAACTATCAACTATCAAGTATCGAGAAGACGTCTCGAAGATATGTGATAACTATGGTTCTCAGATATCATGAAAATTAATTGCAAATTATACGTGTTACAAGTAAGTAATTTCCGTTATTATCTGTTTCAGGACGAAGAGGAAGAAATCAAATTAGAAATAAATGTATTAAAAAGGGTGAGTATACCAGTGTCGTAAAAAATATGAATATTTCCTTGCAAAATGGATTCAAAGAGGACGAGATCACATTATTTGCCTTCTGTCGCGTGTTGCAGTATTCGAATCACAGAAATATAGCAACGTATTACGGTGCCTTCGTGAAGAAGTCATCACCTGGAAAGGATGATCAATTGTGGTTGGTTATGGAGTACTGTGGAGCTGGCTCCGTTACAGACCTTGTCAAGTCAACTAAAGGTCAGAGTTTAAAGGAGGAATGGATTGCTTATATATCACGGGAAATATTGAGAGGGCTTAGTTATCTTCACAGCAATAAGGTTATACACAGGGACATCAAAGGACAAAATGTTTTGTTAACCGATAATGCTGAAGTTAAGCTTGGTATGTTCCTCGACCATCTATATCTTAACTAAAGTATATAGTACTTGGACGATATTTCAACTCTATACAGCGTCGTTCGTTGCTAAATCGTTTGAATGATTAAGTAACCGTTTATCCCGTTATGCCGTAGTTGATTTTGGCGTTAGCGCACAATTAGATCGGACAATAGGTAGAAGAAATACATTTATTGGAACGCCATATTGGATGGCTCCAGAAGTAATAGCCTGTGATGAAAATCCTGATGCTACATACGATAACAGAAGCGATCTTTGGTCATTGGGAATTACTGCTTTAGAAATGGCCGAATCACAACCTCCGCTTTGTGATCTTCATCCGATGCGAGTAAGTATTTCTAACGGCTGTGAATCTCCTTCACTGTTCTTCTACATTACTACTCTGTTTTAAAAAGGGTGAAATTTAATTTTATTGATTATGCTTAATTCACACAAAAGGCTTTATTTCTGATCCCACGTAATCCACCACCAAGACTCAAATCGAAAAAGTGGGCGAAGAAATTCCACGGTTTTATTGAAACGGTTTTAGTAAAGGATTATCATCAACGGCCGTATACAGAGCAGCTCCTTAAGCATCCGTTTATTCGGGACCAACCAACCGAGAGACAAGTTAGGATACAACTTAAAGATCATATTGACCGCTGTAAAAAGCGTAAACAGGAGAAAGGTATGAAAGACACGCCGAAGCGATTCGTCAACGATAATTTGCTTAATCGCTCTAACCCGTTATCTGTAATTTGTCACACAGAAAGAGACGATTACCGATATAGCGGTAGTGAAAATGAAGAAGACGAACCGGCATTAGCTGGTGAAGCGTCATCCATTGTTCAAGCACCTGGTGGTGATACTTTGCGTAGAAATTTCCAACAAATTCAGGAAGGTAGGACTCTAACCCAAGAAGTAAATCCACAACCACCCGCTGCTAAAGAAAAACCGAGTAGCAGAACTCAAAGAGATATACCAGAACCAGGGCCACCTGCACGTCCTGCTATACCACACAGATTAATCGGTGCGTTTGATAGTATACCGCTAATTATCTTCTACGTTTTTATGTAAAATTTCTATCCATTGTCACACCGAATGAACTTTTTTAAATGTTACGTAATTACTTTTGCACTGTATAGTAGTTCCAGACCCCCAACCACCATCTCGGCCATTACCTCCAACACCCAGAGATGATCCACGGCAACCTCATAAGGTTTCAACACCGCCATCCAATCATCAACCTTTAATTGGCGGGGCTGGTAGTGGAGGTTCTGGTGGGCAAGCTGCATCGCAAAGAAACAGTCATGTGTTTAAGCCTATGGTAAGTCTTTTCAATTTTTTGTTTTCGCAATTATCTTTTCTTGTATCTTATAACTTCTCCTCCGACACTTATTTTATGTCAATAACAAAATAATAAATAAACTGAGTTATTTAACATTGGTATCTTATACGTCTGACCGATTATGTCAGGTTTATTTAGATTTAGATTCGAAGAGGAAAAGTATTGATAATAATATCGATCAGGGCACAGCTCACCGATTTCGATGATTTTCAAATGCGTTACCAACGTCGATATTCTGAGCAATTTCACTTGTACGTTATGCGTATAACCGCCGCCCAGTTGTAATTTCCGGAACGTTCATAAAGATATTTTGCCCTGATCGTTATAATTACTAAGATATTCATTATAAAAAGACGAATATCACGGCAAAGAGATTTTTCCACGCGATTAATATTTTCCAATATTTGCAAGATTTTTGGCGTTTCTTGTTTGATATATGTATATGTATATGTGTTAGTAATAATCCATAGTGAAAAGAATCTACATAGGCAGGTACATGGAAGTATCCAAACGCTTACCTTTGCAACTTTCGACAAGTCACATACATATGTGGGGCAGTCCTCCTTTGGCAACCGAAACAAACATGAACGTTGATATGCAAGTTATAAACAATTGAATTTCGGGTTAGAAATCTCTGTACACAGGCAATTCGCAACGTTAACACGCACGCGCGCACACACGCACGCACTTGTACTTATATTTTATAGAACAGAAATTTTTTAATGTACTCTCAACTTTCTTTTTGTTCAACGACGTTTTACAAGTTGTAACAGATTTTGTTATATTCGGCATTGTAAGTTAATACGACATATTATTTAAAATCGCAAATGAATCGTTTCTTGGGACTGAGATTAAATAGGAGATTTTCGATTAAACGCAGTGAACGTATTTTCCAAATTCATATATTTCCTATCACTTCCGAGGTTTCTCCAAGGAAAACGATATCAACAATCATCGTGTATGACTCAATTTGAATTACATTGGAAATTGTGCAAGTTTCAATACCAACGAACTTTTATCTCTGTTTCACTTATGCTTAATGTTTCTTACTTTGAGAGCAACGAATCGAAACAACGGAAACATCATGTTCACACTTCAATCACGCATTCATACTGTATATGTATATTCACCAAAAATGTACTGTTATAATTGTCCTCTCCGTGACATAGATGACGTATAAATGTCCACATAGTACTGCAAGGATAAAAATCAGAATAAAATTATTTTATAAACATATGAATGCATGCTAGTACTAAATAATTTTAGTTTCAGTCGCAATTTATCAACCGAAGGAAAAATATCGTGTTATCATCGATGCGTTCGCGTTTTATGTTCGTGTTAAATATCGATATCTTACTGACAGTCCTTTTTTCCCCCTCGGATACTTGAATTTCTGGGACACTTATCTGGACGAGGCCGGGTCTTAAAAGTGAGAAATATGAGCTATGAGTAAGATAAAGAGAAATGTTCGTCAACTGATTCACTGATACTAGCATATACCTAAAATAAAATTATTTATCTTTTTCCTTTTTGATACACGTGCATGCTTGTATTTACCAGAAATTCTAGCAATAAATGTAAAAATTTCAGTATCGTTAGCTTCCATATCGTAAAAATGGAGAAAACAAATTTTTCGGATTTTCTTCTATATACGATCATTATTACTCGACATTTATCATGTATCACGTTACAGGAAAAACACAAATAACAAAAGTTATAATCAACAACGATATAAATATATGTATGATTCAGCTATTTAGGTAGTGCTTTGCGAAAAGTTTTGTCAGTAGAGTATCAACATTTTTTTGCAATTAATAATTTCAATTAGGTGTAGTTTCTTTATAGTATTTTCGATCGAATAAAAGCTCGATCCTTAACATCTAAGATATTTTACATCCTTAATACCTCGATATCATCGATGATATTTTATCGCAATAAAAATACAAAAAAAAAAAAAAAAATAAATAAATAGAAAGCTTGATCGCAACCATGGTTTATAAACCATGCAACCATCTCACTTTGTCAATGCAGTTTCGATAACATTGCTGTATACTCACAGTACATCATTAGGTACGTAATTTAAATCGTCTATATCTTTAAGCGTATCAAGTAATTACATCTGACATTCTATACATATCGTTAAGAATCTTTATCCTTATTTTATAAAAACTCGTTAAATTCAAAATTTTCTCTTATTGACATCAATTGAGTTTATTGCTCGTTATATCTGATGCGAAGATTCATCGTAAATATTGTTTATACGCATTCAAAAATACTTTCGTGACTCGCTATGGATCTGTGGTTATAATAAATTTACTCTAAACAAATGTAGATATGTAATGGTGAATTTTCCAATTTTACGGATATGATTTAGAATCTACGTACTTCTCTTGCATTTCCTTCTGTAGATGTGTCATTGTTTTAAATACTTTTGTCCGACGTACATGTTTGATTGCGTTAAAAGTTGCAAATGTAAGTTCGAATATTTTCATGTGGCTTTGTGTCTGTTGACTGGATAATAAATTTGTTGCGTTCTAAACATGGAAACATCGTTTCCATAAAATAGATTACTTTTCAGAAAGATCGCTTGATCTGTTCAAAATTGTTTTATTTCGATAATACAACAATAAAAACATTGCTTTGTTTATCAGAGAAAAATACAGACGACCTTAAAACATTGGAAAATATGATCACGCGACAAAAATTTGTTTGTCATAATATTTTTTCTTTTATAGCAAATATCTTTTCCTTGGACATTTTCTGGTATCATTAAAACTGATGAAGAAATGCCAAGTTCTAACGTTAGATGACTCAGCATACACATGTTATATATAGATAGATATAGTCTACAAACTACTCCAATTTATAAAGATTGTAGAAAAGCACATGCTATTTTTATCCTACTTTGCTTTCTTGCTGCCTTTCATCAACTTAATGTATTTTATGTATCATATATTTTGTTACGTATATATATACAGTTTGTTCAATTTAAATGGAAACGGTTAAATATCTCGCAGAGTGTGCAAGATACAGGAACGTACGTTCTAAACAACAGCTGTAAAATATCAGACGTTTAATCTTGCAAAGACCTCGAAAATTCTTGAGAATAGCATGATTAATATTTCAAATGGAAACCAGTATTCAAGCATATTTTCGAGATGGTAACGTTCAAAGGTAATACGTGGCTGATTATGTAATATCATTGTAACATTAATAACACATACGTGATAATAAATCGGAAATAAAATATAAGAGTTTTTTAAAATAGGGCTTCATTTCTGAGAAAATAATCGTTCCAATTTCGAAAATCTGGTAGATATTCGTGTATTTAACTTCGATAAGTCAAAATCGATAATTCTGATTCGATTGATTCTTCATATTGATAACAAATCAGTAAGATGATAAGTAAGAACGAGATTAGGTATAACATGTATGCTCAGGAATAAATTTACGTACATGCAAGTGTTATTATTGGACTACGGATGTTATGTGTTTATGAAAAATTTACAGAACATGTACACATAACGTAAAAAATATATGCTTAATATCCGAAATATAGCACACGTTATAATATCTAGTAGATGAAAAAAGTCTCTATTCAAGTTGACATTTTTTTAATTGCAATGATAAAGATATAAATTTGCATAAATACCCTCACTCTAATTATGATGTTTGAAAAGTCAAATCTCGTATAAGTAATACTTGAACTTCGAGAGATTAGAAATTACGTACATGCAACAGATATGCTCATATTTGAATTTTATTCGAATTCTGTATGAAAGTAAAAAGTTATCGCAAGCTTCTGTTAAATTATTTATGAAAGGGTATTTTGAACCTAATCGTCAAGTTTCGATTATATTTGGAACTATGTACTTATTTACTATTAGATTTGAGTTTACAAAAATGTATTCCTTTTCTCTCCGTTTTCTTTACCAAAGTAGTTACGAGATGCTTGAAACTTTCCAGGAAGGCTCGATTCTGTTTGCGATGCTCTTAATACCACCTCTAATAATAAATAGTTAAATGTGTTGTAAATATAAACAGTTATGTGAAAACAGTTATATGCTAATCAACTCATTGCGCCGTAGTTTTTATTATTACGCGGCAGAATTACGTCCTGTTCGATAGTATCCACATCTTATATGCAATACTTTTCAAGACATAAGCTACGCCATCGTTCACAAGTATCTGGACGTTTTGGTCGATTTGTACTAACGGTACGTGAATTTTACCAAATTGTATAAATTAACGATGAATTAATATCGTCAGAATCGTCAGAAATTTATATCGGGTATTAAAAAATAAAACGACGATTTATTTCACTGTATATACTAATATATACATTTTTATATATACATTAGGTGGTAATGACAAAATCCGCAATAACTTAATTGCCTACCCAGTATAACGTACTATTATACGTAACTAGAGTGATTACGAAGAATCAATTTATCGGAATTTGATGAAAGCTTGTTGTAGCTTATTGAAAGTAAGCAAGCGTCGGTATACTTTTGAGCGATAATGTACAAAGTCCGGACGAGCAACCTTGCGATCTACAATGTCAAGTAATATTAACGCCGACAGCGTACAACGTTTAAAAACTAATATCTTGGGAACAGTCTGTACAAAAGATACGGATGGTTATTATTTTGAAAATACTTGTGAAAGGTATGATAGTATGCAATAAAAGATATTGGTTTCTCTCGGAACATTTGATTGTGATTTTCCTCAGAACTTTCATGGCCATCTATAACTTTTGCCTGAAATACTCTTCCGCATCTTCCATATCATTTGAGATATTTAATTGGTTTCCATCTAAATCAGACTATATTGTATATATATATATATATATATATCTTTATATCTTTCTTTTGCTACATACTCATAAACAGATACATATTTTAATCAGTAGCACGTAGACTTTCCTTCTATTTTGCTATTAAGTCGTTGGCGTGCACGCAAATATAATTGCACAATTATTTCCTAGGGCGCGTATACTTGATTGCATTCATGAACGCGACACGTGCACACACATGTTACACGCCTATAAATGCGCACATAGATATATCCACATAAACACATGCGCGCGCTTCTTACACGCAGATTTGAAATTATTCGGTTTTTGTTTTTTTTCCATGTTCACACGTACCGTAGCTGCCTCCAAGGAAGCCAGAGGTAAGAACACGTACACTTATTTTCCTCTTTACATTCCCATTTTTACATTTATACATACAGTTACACGTATTCTTATCTCTACGCGTAACATTTTTAATTGTTTATACATGCAGTCTATAAAACAGGTTACACGCGCTATGACGTAGTCTTGGTATTACTATATAATTTGCTTGGTTTATTTTTATACATACGAAGTTTCAACAACACTTCTGAATTTTATCTTTAGCAAATGTGTACTATTTACCGCTATCGTGCTTAGTCCCCATTACTTAGACGATATAACGTTCTTGAATGCTTCAGACAAGCTCCCTGAATGTATGCTTTCACGGAGATCGATTACACACTGCTTAAACGCATTAAGTGCAATTCATGGTTGTGTTTGTAATTGTTGATATTTTAAGAAATATATCTTTAACATTTTTATCAACGTACGAGATATTTCATTAAACCGACATTAAAACTATATACAATTTGCTATTATTATGGACACATATCGGAACAAGAACTAACAATTACGATTGAGACTATCTTATCCCTGTTGGCATTCTTTCTTTTTCATATGTATATGTGTTGTGTTCCGGCGAAGAAAAACAAATTCAGAAGTAACATAATAATTATTTAATGTCACCATTTAATGTACTACTGTCATAATGTTAGTTATCAGGGAAACGAACAAGTTTATCATTGCCATTTTCGGTTTATGTTATAATTTAACTTAATCATGGTTTGATAATAATTGAACGCTGTTAAAGAAAGAAGTAACAAATTATCACAATTTTATTGTTTTTTATTCCTCGCGATAGATACGTTGCATTAATTATTTTTTCATTTGCGTTCTTTAAGTACGTTCTTAACATAATAGACCGATAAAAGTGTAAGATAAATTAGTATGATTTATAAACACTTTTGGAAAGTTTTCTCATATAGGTAACTATAAGTATTGAAGAAGATAATCAATGGGAGGTCAGATAAAGTTATCTGTAAAGTATGGTCATAAACTTCGATTATTTATACACAATTTTGCCACACGTAAACGATCTACTTATCTATTTTCCTTAATTTAGATTTGTAACAGACAAGACCAATAATATACATATTGTTGTTTGTAGCTGTGTTTCTTTTAAAGAGAATTTTACTAGAAAAAAGCGTTATCTATTTCTAATTGATTCCGTACTTATTTAAAAAAAAGGGAAAAAATAGAACAAGGTTGAAATAGTACAGCTTTCGATGCAAGTCTAGAATTTTTTTCGATGAAGTATTCTCGTAATTGATTTTCTACCGATATCATGTTTTTGCTCAAATTATCGTCTATTCATATTCGATTCACGAGGTACTATAGCTATAATGCAAATTATATTTTTTTAGCGTGTTTGTGTCCTTTGATCGTCTACGCTACTGTGTTTAATTTAAAACAGTTTAATTTGTTTTACGTGTGCACAACAAAATGCGTAAAATGTAACTCGAATGTGAGTTAGGATTATCCATCATTGTATTAACGTATCATTTATAACATATTGGTTTTTTCTTTTTATTAAAAATAAGGGTCATATCAGTAGTTTCTTATACAGTATAATAATATAATCGTTTTCTAATTTTCATTAAAGATACCGGAGAAGGAACAATCCATTCATTTTCATGATCCACCAATGTATCTGTTCGATAATCGTTCACAATGACGCGTATCGCTATAATCACAGGCATTACGTATTAATCCATGATCCAGTAATTATTCGAGATCATTAGGAAATATTAGTATAAATATGTATATGTACTTTGAGATCATTGCATTATTGTTAATTGAATCTATCATTTTGATATAAAAGATAGTATCATATACAGGGTGGCTAATCGTAATCTATAAACGCAATTACCTATACACGATACGTTAAATGTTAACACTTTACCGACCGATAGTCTATTAATCGGCTTTTTGTCCTCGACAATCTTTCTCATTATTTGAGTAGTAATTTGTTATTTAGTACTATGGTACCTTGCTCAGTTGCGTCAGTTACGTTGCTTTGTAAGCTTCCACAGTTTTATACCAATTTGAAAAACTTACCGTTCTCGATAAACGAAAATAATGGTATTGGGGAGTCTAAACAGAAACAGAACTGGCGCCAGGGAGAATCTGCGCCTGAGATGCCAGTTGGACGTGCGTATGCTGTTGAACCGCTAGCGGTCGGTAAAGTGTTAAGGAATATTTTATTAGGAAAAAAACATGGCGATTGTCATTATTCGAACTAGTTTCTTTCGTACATGTAGCGAAGTTGTTTATTAAAAATTCCTTGTACACAACGTACAATTTACTTTATGTAGCGTTTATCTGAATTTTCGCAAAGTAGCGTGTTTCAATTAATTCTCTTTCGAATTAGAATTAAACATAACATTACGAACCAGCAGATCTAGATTATATGGATAATAATTAATGACTAACTTTGGACCCGAATTATTGTTTCTTACCAATCATAAAAAAAAATCGGTAATCTATCCACGAATTTCATCGTCATCTCAAATCATTCAATTCGATTTATGACAAACAATTTGCACTGTACTACAGAGAGTGTAACAGTTTCACATAAGAGTAGCTTGCATCTTTTGTACCATTGTTAATTGCTTCGTCTGGCTGGTTGGTGGCGGCTTTTAAACAATTTTTGGAGGTGTCTCGGAACAGTGACTAACGGGGCTGTGCGTGTGTGTGTGTGGGTGGTAGGACTTGGACATGCTGGCCGCTCAACTCAACGAGCTTGGTGTGTCACAGGGCCCAGAGGCCCCGCCAAGGCCGAACAGGCAGCATAAGGCTGCGTCATCAACATCCAACTCCGGTCAGCCTGCAAGCAGCAATGATCAAAACAATAAACAAATGCCACAGTCTTCCAGTATACTCGATCAAGTAAGTATTACTGCGATATACACTATCCTGCGTAAGTATTAGGGTCCTTCTAGATTATTGCAAATATATAAAATACACTTTAACATGTTGACGCTGGCGTGCACCATCGGCGGGCCACACGCGTGTTTCCCGTGAGATGGTGTATCTCTATCTATCGATGACACTATCGATGGGTCACTCGAGTTTGTTCCGTGGGGCAGTGTGCATCGCGATGGATCACACATGTATTTCACAAAATAGGTAGTACAAAATAGGTTTATATTATTTTATCTCAACATTATAATACACTTGTAATTTTTGGAAGTAGCTAGCATACATACTGGCTTTTTGTCAGTCCATTTTAAAAATTTAACGTAACCTAACACTATTTTCGTCGTGCATGTTCCTCACGCGCGCTAACGTTCTCCGACGAACACGCATGACTATTTTTTTTCCTGTACGGAATTGAAAATTTTTTTGATTCGCGCTATGAACGTTTCTTATAGAAAAATGTTCACAGAATTGCGTGTGATGGTCAGAATTCGCGCCAGACCTCTACTTTTTGAGAAAAATCGAAAAGAGTACCAAATTAGAACCAAAGCTGGCCCCGTCAGTTTTACTTAATATTTATAGATATATGAAAATTGATATTGCCAAACTATCGTATATCAATGTATTAGTTGAAGTCCACGGAATTCATTGAATCCAACAGGAATCGTATAGCTTTTGTAATTTTACTATAAATTGAGCTCAAAGTTGAAAAATTGCGGTCGTGTCGAACAGTCTAATCTGACGCTGCGTTTCCCCACGAAACAGACCGTGCATTTGGGCACCACAGAGAAAGCCATGAATATCGGCGCCGGCGTCAACGTGTTAAATAACGCTGTGTAATCTAATTTTCACCTCTGATCTTATCTCACTTAGCTGTATACTCGGTTAGTAGGTACCGATGAAAATAATAATTGACATCAGTAAGCATAAATAAAAAAGCAACATGCATGTTTAGTGACTTTAAGGCTAAGTATCTGTGTAATGTGAAGATCTTACGATAATTAGAACATACGTTTAAACTTGAAAAGTTTCTACAGATTCCAGGAAGTGTCAGCTATTTATTAGAGACTAGCATGGAACTTGATTGGCACAAGTATATTCCTTGTTTCAGTTTCAATTTAGCAGAACATTTGATGCCAGTTACGACAAGAAGTAAAGAATTAACAGTGGAGAAACATTCTTCTATCAAGATATTGAGAGTATAGTGGAAACATCAATGTTTTGATTGGATTACACTAAGTGTTCAAATACATATTACTATAGCGTTATAAGGTTCTTCGAATGTTTCAGTTTCTTATTGGATTAGTATCGTAGCGCATCGCGTAATTCAAAATGCCGATTAAAACTTGCTTTGTTTTCAGACTATTTCTTTCGCTTTACAGGCTTTGTCCGTTGAAAGCGACAGCGACGACGATCTTGAAGATGCAGGGGGAAATAACGCAAGGAACGATGGCACATTACTTGCTAGCGACCCACCGAAACCTTTGTAAGTAGAGAAATTAATTTATCAATTTAACAGCGACAAAGGAGGAATTTACATTTACCCTTCAGTGATAGATGGTCGTCGCTATTTATAGCAGAACACGATCTGTTTTCCCGTTCTTTACTTCATCCTGATACAGCGTATCTCGTATATTTCGAACTAAATTATTTCCACTGTTATACGAAGATTCAAATATTATAATTGAGAGATCGAAAGAAACTTTTAGTTGTTGAAAGTTCAAGATAATACATATTTGCTCCTGAAAATTTTGTGAAAATCCATGCAACGCGTTCGTGTAGTGCAAGTAAGAATATCAGCTTGATACTATATGATTTTACACAAATTTAAAAAATTGTTTATAAAGTTCTAATGCTTGAGGTCATCTTGACTAATTTAATAGTAAAATGATTGCCCCTGGCATCACATCTGTTGCTGACTCAGCTCTTTGGATATCATATTGTAAACTGATCATAAATATTATCTAATCGAATATTATGAAATCTTGTACGATTACTCTTGTAACGATTATTCGTAGCAATAGATTTCAATTTTAGTATTTAATAATGGTTCCGTGTTTCTTATAGCGATATTTTTGTAAAATATTGTTAAAAAATTGCAGATAAAAGGATTTGTAAGATATTTCCAACAGCTTAATATTGCGTTGGCAACTAAGTGATTGCGGATTTTGTCAATACTACCTAATGGCAAGATCTGCAATCACTTAGTTGCCAACCCAATAATTGTGACACGAGGCTCGTTCAGTTGCAAACAATTACGTGAATAAGTTAATTACTTTAGGAAACGAAGAAGGCTATCTTAGATGAAAATATTATGTAGGACTATAGAATAACGATGTATAATAGGTAAAAACAATAGGGTGGGATTGTAAAATCGGTCAGTGGTTAAAGTTTGCAACTGTCGATGATCGCAAAAGTTATCACGAAAGGAACATAATCATAAGACTTCATTACTGCTAGGATAATAACGTTTTCGTTATCAAATAACAGTTATCATGTATATCACTTCCCATTTTTAACAAAGATTGTGCAAAGAAAATTATATTCAATTATATCCAGCACAAGATTATTTCATTAAATTATATTCATAATTATATCAACTTACAAAACAACAATGTAATATTGTAAATCATCAATAAATAATAAGTTAAGTTGTTATTCAGGGTTTCTGTGTCGATGGGAACTTTACTTGTATTAATAATAAATTTTTCGTTTGAAAGAAGAATTTTAACTAATAGAGTAGTCATTTAACAAATAGTTGGACAAATAGTTGGACAAAGGAAAAAGTTGAATCAATGTGCAGTAATTAATGTTAAATAACAAACAGAGAATAATTTACAGTTAACTTTATATGTTTATATATTTTATATGTAAGGAAAAATGAAATTAATTTTACCGATGTTGTTTTGTTTGATTTCATCTTTCATTCCGCTTCGACACGTTGCTTCGAATCGTCGTCTTCGCCGCATCGCCACGCAACATACACTACGCATTCCGCATCGTTCGTGCGTCATCATGATCCTCTTCATTTCTATGTGTGCTGCAGACCCGAATTTTCTCCTTTCAGACCATCGGCAGATCCATCGTCGACATCGTCGCACAATGCTCAGAATTCACACCTCGAAGGTAAGCCGAAAGGTAGGACATCGAACAAGAATTTTTTTATATTTTTCACGAAAATGCATACTATTTATATGAATGTCTCAATTAAGTATAATTATGTAAATATTGTATTATGTAATTAAAAGATTAGAATACAGCATGAAAAAACACTTTAAATGTACACGGTGTCCCATTGAAATTGTTTCGGCGGACACCCGATACCATCGACGAGATCGGAAATATTTTAAATGAAAGGTTTTGAGGAATATATATGTAATTTGATACGAGCAATTTTGTTGTAGAAGAGTAGAGAAGAATTTGTTGCAACATTTTTTTGTATCCTCAAAAATTGATTTTGAAAATTCATTATCTAGACGTACTTTTCATATGAGACGAAATAACGAATAAGAATTATTTTTGCATACGGAAGCGTATTACCAAAAATAAACGGCATAATCGTTTGTGATATCGCAGGTTATGAGTTTACTAATCATTGTAAAAAATGTGTTTTACTATATCTTGTAAAAAGTTTTGAAAATCCTGTAAAAATATATATTGGGTTGTCCGTAAAATGTCTTTCTTTTACAGACACGTCTGTTACAGCGATGCATCTTTATACAAACATGAAACCTAATCTGTCGAACGTTGTGATTTTTATTTTGATAGAACAAAGTGGATCATACGTAATTCGATAAAATAATATAAAACGGAAAATGTTGTGCATCCATTATTTCCTTATAAAACGAAAGAAACTTTTCGGACGACCTAACATACACATGTAGAAGCTGAGTTGCAAGCTTCTGTTTTAGTTTATTCTTAACTACGTTTGAATGAATATTTGGATGATATGGAAACAGAGCTGATTCTAGATTTCTTTTTCCTGTCAAAGCTTTTTACGGGATGAAGCCTGCAACAAACTTCCATCTCGATTGTAAAGTAAATACTTTTATTTTATTTTTTGCGTGCAGGTGGAGCACCAAATCGACCTCTTCCACCGACCCCTGATGAAGAAGAATCAGGAGATCGTACGCTAGTCATGAAACGGGTAAGTGTTCTTCAATTATGGGTCAACCTAAATGCAAGTCAACGTAATATTTTTTAGCGCCTTCTTGTCGTTTTTATGTGTATTGATGATGACACGGATCGGTCAATTTTCGCATACGGATTGAATGTAATATTTACTCTTGTGTTTATTTACATTTTCATAGAGCGATCCATGTATTTTTTCAATTCTTTCCATTCTTCAACATTTTCGAGATCAGATTTTAATAGAATCGGAGGAGAGAATGAAGATACAAACGATTGCATTGTATTTATGTTTCCCCTTTTTATAGATATATCTCTCAGATATGTTATATATCTATCGTTAGTCGGAAATAGTCAGAAACACATGTCAATTTCCATATTAATTATTCTTGTGCAATTCCAACGATCGAAACCGCTTTATTTGTATATCCGTTGTTTTCACACGATACATTATATGCTTGGTGACTATATGTTATGGCATACAAACATATATTCATAACGCCGCTACATATATAATATTAGCACCGTTGTTAAGCAGTAAAAAGCCATACGAAACATACGAAGAATATAAATATAAAAAGAGGAAAAAGAGGGGATCGGCGAAATCGAGAGCCAATCGATAACATCACGATGTACAGTGTATATAATGATCTATTCGCAGAAAGATTATAATTACGCGAGTATACATCGAGCGTTGCTCGAAATAAAATATTCCGAAATTCGCAGCTGAAAAGTTCCTTTCAACGACGCTTGATCATTGCTCGTAGTAGTTGGATAGATGAGATCAATCGGAGTCTCACGATTTCGTTTCATCATGTAGCTTCGTATCGTGGAATGTTTCTCATGACAATGTCGCGCAACATCGTATAAAATATAGTAGATGTTATTATTTATACATTATCTTGCTTCGTGTGGAACGTGTGTCAGTACGTTAGAAAATGAATTCCATTGACCGGTTGATATAATTACACTTGATCGCAATGCACTGCCATATCACAGCTAGCTCGCGTTATGTATCACCGCACGCCTATGATTTTCTTCTTTTCGTGTGAATGTTTTTTTTTCTTTTGTCACTTTGTTTATCGCCCTCGTGCGCGCTCCCTAGAAACTTAGTCAGATGTCAGACGATCGCGGCACGGCTAACAACAACCGGCGCTCCGAGGCGGAGGAGCAACTTCTACTGAAGGAGTGGGATTTCACCCGCTTCTTTCAGGGTTTTAACGAACGGTTGGATAAAATGAAACAAGAACCTTCGCAAGAGACAACGGAGACGAGCAAGTCTATTAACGAGAATCACCTTTCTTCGTCGTCCACGGAGAAAACGTTAAAGAGGCAGGATCAGTTATCGTCTCGTAGGAAGTATGAGAATCATTCGCAGCAGCAACAGCATCATCAAAAGCAGCAACAGCAGTTGAAAGCAGCGCATAGACGACAAGAAAGCGATTCGAAGCTTGGCAACACGTCCAGCGCTTTTGCACGTGCTTTCCGCCGCGAGAATTCCGACTTTTTTCCTTCCGCGAGACACTCTGCATATTTACAGAAGTCAGACTCTGCAAGATCGAGCATATTCTCAAGCGGTAACCGGCGTGGCAGCGAGATAAGCGTTGCCGGTATCGTCGGGAAAAAAGGGAACGTTGTGAGTACCGGCGAGCCGGTTCTTACGGACTTTTCGTTCGGTCGTGACGGTCTTCAGAGGCCTAGAAGGGAAAAAACTGAGAGCGAAATCGTTTTCGGTAGTAGACACGAGGCCAGAAGGTTCGACTTTGGACGTGATAAAGACGACACTACGAGAAGACGCAGTTGTAGACCATCAGATGCTGTTTCTGTCAGCGTTGACGAAGCAGGAACTATTAAATCTACGGCCAGTACAACGGCTAGCGAGTACAGCCCCATTGTCACCCAGGTCAGTCCCCCCTATCAGCCCTGCCTGTGTGCTTGCCTGAAAAATATATACCTATTGCATTACCTTTATCTCTACCTTCGATTTCTCTACCATCGTGTCAATTTCGATACCCTGATTCTTATAAAAATCCACTCTCCTGACAAATGCCTCTCGATAAATAAATCGTAATATCTTATCCTAACTTGATCTTGAAACTGATCGAGTCGCAAACTTATCTCGTTAAATTATTCGAGCCGAGTACCTACATTTTCTCATTTCGAAATCGCTTAACGTAATTCTCCGACATTACATTATTTTGCTTGACAAAATGCAAATTCCTTTGACACATCAATCTTTTTCAAATACAATCAACTTAACCAGCAACTTAATATTAACATAAGCTAACCGTTCGAATTGTACAATGTATTTCATCACTTGTATCTTACTTTCTGATGTCACATCGACAGGCATATTTTGTCATTGAACCTTTACACGTTCGTTCTTCCAACATCTAACGGCATACAAAAATCAACATAGAAAGCTAGTCAGCTACGCTCGAATTTTAGGCGCATTTCCCCCGTTACCTTCCTTCTTTTTATTTCTTCAGATTTACAAACATGAGTAGGATACATAACTATTAGCGCTATGAGTATTCTGTTACCAACAATTACTATTATCCTATACTATCTTACTAGATTATTCATTCAGACAAGGTCGCACAAAGCTTCATAGAGGAACGTTAGAACTTTGATAACGTATACCTGGTATAATGGAATTAACAGTATATCATTTCACGTTACTAATAGTATTTTAAGATTGTTATCTTGTAACCTAGGAAAGGGAACATTTTCACCTTATTAACGAAACTTCTTTTTCTCGCTTCTCATTCTGTTTCTCGTGCTTAACGATGTTTTCTCATATTACAGTATCTGTCGAGTAGTATTAAAACGACGCATTAATCATTCTCAGACATTTTTTTTTGATCGATCTCAATCTCATCACTTCTACGGTGTACTTTGATGTTTAACCCTTTGCTATATAATTTGCATCTTATTGAACAAACTCGTCTTCAAACTTTGTAAGATCAGTGCAAAGCCAACGATGCGACGATTTCAGTTTATCTTGTTCAATTTCCAAATCATACGATAAATTCCTCGTAGAACGTTGACAATTTTTTTGGACGATTAATTTGTACATTTATACATATATATATATATGATTAGAATCGATGATTATATGAATTACACAGGAACTAATGCTTTTTAACGATTAAATCGCACACATAGTGCGTATTGTGTTGTCGGATATGTCTTGAATCTTTTCTGGTGTGAATTATAAATTTCATTTTAAGATCTTGCGATAATATACGATTGAACCAAATGTGCATTGATTAGTATTATTCTTAGCAATTCTGAGCAAATTCCGACAACTCAATAAATCATAACTTTAATTTAAAAGAGATACTTAAATCTAAAAAAAATTCTGTCTACAACTCGAGAGTCTGGCAAATTCACCGCGACAGAATTACACTTTCTGATACACAGGGTGTGACATAAAGGTTGAGACAAAAATGATACTACGTATTACTGGGGTCAAATGGATGAATAGAGTTCGTATAAATTTGCGTCTGAAAATGATTTATCGAAGAATTCTAAGCGCTTAGAAATTTTTATTAATTGCTTTGGTACTTTTCTTATCTATTTTATCACATTGATACGTAGTGTAAGTTTAGCCCCATTCTTCTCGGACACCCTGTACATAGATGTTACTTTCTTAGTAGCAAAGGGTTAAATCGCATAGAAATTCTTAGTTTTGTTATCATCTTAAAGGTACTTGTATGGCTATTGCCGTCGTTATTACTATTACCATCATGCATATTACTAACAGTATATGTATTGCTACAATTATTGTGTAATAATAACAATATTACTTACGCTCACACCCTACTATAGCAATATGGATATAAGTTAGTATCTCTGAGTTTTATCACGAGCTATAAGAGAATAAAAAGTAACTTGGTTTCTATTGTAATTTACATCTACTAAAATGTACGAAATATTTCTATTAACGAATAACATCTATTTTTTTTTATTTTACTAATATCATCCTATATGGCTTGTTAATGTTTTTTACCTTTCACGTCCAATTGTAAAAGTGATTAATGATGGAGGATAAGATTAACGATAACAATTACCAAAACTATGTAATGTTTCACTAACTTCATTGTGAAAATTGTTAGAAACATTGTTGACTATTGTGCACCTTTGAGAAATAGTGTCGAAATTTTACGTGAAAGAACTTCAGTTTTTTATGTCCCCGTGTTAAGTCCAGTGTATAGTACGTATATTACTTCTTCCGATGAATAAAACTTTATCCGTATAAACAAAAGGATTCCTTAAAATTGTAACATTTCTTAAAACGAATCCGCCAATTTCTTCTACACGTTGTTAAAGTAAATGATAAAATGGAGATGAGAGAAGTGGGAAAGAAACAAAGAGAGGAGAAGGAGAAGGAGAGGGTGAAAGAGAAGATCAGGAAATATTTTTTGGATTGAAGTTAGTGAAACTGCATGTACATATGCATTTTTCTTAATAAAAATGATTAAGCTTGTCGCGTAAAAAGATATTTCCTATCAGAATATTATTTTGAATAACAAAAATCGTTGTAAATAACATTGCTTATCGGTTTCAACGAACATCAGAGTCGATCATTGGCCATAGAAACATGTAAAAATAATCGCTTTCATTTTCAGGAATCCTAATATCCAACAAATACGAATACAGTGCGCTATTTCTAGTACCATATTTATTATCCACTAACATTACTGCCATCGATATCATCATCGTTAGCATCACTATCGCCACTGCTACTATCGCTCCGTTTCTTTTGGAACTAATCCTTTCCTTCCTTTCGAATGATCTACGATACTTAATACGGAGAAAATACGAGAAACCCTATCGCTCTACAACGATATTTATCGTTATTTCAAATTCCGTACCTGAGACAGGAGGATTAACCGCATGGAATTTCTTTGAGGACGTTCGTCTTGTTTCTACGTTACATCACCGTGTGAAGGGAAAAACTGCTAGCGTTGCTACGATCATCGCAGCGAAACATCGCGGGATTCAGAAAAAGAGCAGTTCAAAATTTGTGAAAGTGTGTCTTACGTACGTCATTTTCGTTAAGTTCACGTTACGCATATTTACTACACAGGTTCCACGTTGATTTTATCACGTTTCTTTCTTCTTCTTCTTCGTCTCTATTTACTTTGATTTTCCGTTTCCTTTTTTTTTTAAAGTTAAGAGGAAGACATCGTCGTTTCCACAGGAGCGAATCGTTAGGAAACAAAATGTTCCTTGTACTTTTGCAACATTCTCGTTTCGTATAAATATAGGCCATAATTGTCGCAGTAGATATTAAATCCGATCGTAAAAAAAGAAACTTTTACGTAAGAATTATTGCGATGTAGAAGTGATCAGCAACGAAAATAGCAACGAACGTTAACTTCCAAGCTGATAATTAAATCGAATTTCACGCATATGCTTTCATTTGTATAGAATCAATCGCTAGCTTTCTCGGTGTATAAGCGTGCATTCTAATCGATTGTAGTCTTTGCTTTAGAAGAATCTATAGGATCTTTCGAATTGATAACTACTTAATTTGATAATAAACATATCAGTTATATTATTTAATCTAAAAAAAATATCATAAATTTAAAAAGAAATATTTTAATATTATATTTATATATAGATATAGATATAATGTCTTACAAAAAGTTATAATTTTACGATGATAATAGCGATCAAGTGTTATTTTATTACTTTCTTGCATGTCTGTTTCTGGTTAATCGATTCAAATTTTCAAGCGATTCATGTCCTTCGTTCTTCATTCATTTGACAATGTTATCATAAGACACCGATCACTCAAAGCTGTATACGTGTAATGCATGTTTATTCACGTTCCTGTCGATTAAAAGAAGTTCTAAACAAGAAGACAGGGTAATATTAATTGTTACATCGATACTATCGTATGAAAGTTATTCGACTTATATCGTAGGAAAAAAAGGGGGATGGGATAAGTTGATGAGATAGAATCATTAATCCAGTGCTGTCCATGGACGAGATTCGTTACACAGCTTTCTTCTTCTCTGCTAACTTTACCTCTACAGATATTTATTTATGATTGATAAGTACGAATAAAAACGGTTAATGGATACATCATTTTTTATTAAATTTGCTTCAACAAACCGAGCGATTATGCTATGCCGAGGATGAGAGAGACAAAGCAGCAGCCTCTAGCACCCGGGTCAGATTAATTTTGAGGGCTCAATAAATGATCGATCAACGGAAATTCGAATTTTTATATTTTTTGTGGATCCCATGTTAAATCGTTATTGTCATTGTTGAGATTCTGCTAACAGAAAAGAATCCAACTACGATCTTGTTCGGGATTTATTACGTTACATGTAAGACGAAAATATTATCGTTATATTTTTTCTTTTACTTTATTGATAACCGAATGAGTTTGTATTCGGACACATTTTGATTGGAAAAACTCTCAACAACGTAGCGGTAGCTTCCTGAAGATCTAATAAAAAATATAATAAACGTAAATTTTCATTATCAAATGACCAATCTAAACTAATGGGTACTCAAAATTTAGCTCTTTCAGTCGCACCATACTGGAAGAACATTCACTCGGAGAGGAGGATGGTAAAAAAATGGCAAATTTGTACCCTTTAAAAATTGTAAAATTCCAATAAAACATCATTCTATAAGTGCAAACGTATAAAAGTACAGTGATTTATGGCAAACGTGATGGAAAAATTGTAAAAAATGTAGATGAAGTCGACGATGCCACGAAATACATTAAATACATTCCATCTCGTTTCAGAATTAACCCCTAAACCTACGATTTACGTTCGAGAATTTTGGGCCGAAAACGTAAACAAGCTATTATACAGGGTGGTTGGTAACTGGTGGTACAAGCGGAAAGGGGGTGATTCTACGCGAAAAAAGAAGTCGAAAATATAGAATAAAAAATATTTTTTTTTAATTTTATTTGTTTTCTTTTTTAAATTTTTCCATCGAGACAACGATCTACAGTGAGATCCGTTATAACGTACCGCACGCGTACCGAGCGAAAATTCAAAGTCGATTTTCTCGAAAATGAAGTCTCAAACGAAAAATTTTTATTCTATATTTTCGACTTCTTTTTTCGCGTAGAATCACCCCCTTTCCGCTTGTACCACCAGTTACTAACCACCCTGTATATTATATTATATGTTATATTTGGCCCGATCATCCACTACGGGCTATGCCCGTAATGTTTACGTTTGGTCCGATCATCGTACTACGGGCTGAGCCCGTAGTTGTAAGTTAAGGGGTTAAGTTATAGCGTAATTGGAAACAGATTTCATGAAAGATTCACATAGTAATATCATATCTCAATTTCTTGTTTCTATTAATCAAAAATTTGAGTAATACGTTTTTATATTCTACATATTATTATATAAATATTTATCGACTTTCCTTTACAAAACAGCGTTTGAACTTTTTTTTTGTATTATTTTATTCATATAATTTTAAAAATATATTTTCCATTCATATAAAGATTCTGATCGTTTTAAGCCAGAAAGTTCCAATTCGCCTCTCAGAGCACCGTGAACTTCGTCTACATCTTTTACAACTTGCCCGTCACATTTGTCACGAATAATTGTACTTTTACGATAACACAGGATTTAGGACTTGTAAAATTCTAGATCCTAGAAACGATACAAATTTCTCCCTCTTTTCACCATCCTTTATCGTGTTTTCTCACTTAACGCATCTAACACACGCTACGTCTTCTCTGAACGACGAGACATTTGCTTCGGTTAACACCAAATGTGACGAATAAAGTAGCTCTTGGTTGTTCCAAAGGAGGCGTACGTATTTGAAATTCCACGTACGAAACTCGTACTTACGTTGGATACGCGACAAGCGTTTTCACATCTCTCGTACGTAAATTAAAGGCAGTGATGGGAATGTTGGTTTGCTCGCGAGTAAAGCTTGGACAGCACTGCGTTAGTCGTCAATGTGGATTGTATACGTAATGTGTGTTCTTGGTTAACAGTGTTTTTATAATTATTTTGAGAATTGTAGAATTGTACGTGAAGATAAATTGAAAGGAAGAGAAAAGCCACTTAGAAGATAAAGAAAGGGAAATACTGCTGACGAAAAGATATTTTAAGAGATGGAGTGCTGTTGTATGCGTGTGTGCGTGCGTGTGTGTGCGTATGCGTATAATTCGCGCGCATTTGTATGTTACACGTCACATGCATAAATGTCAGCTTGCAAACATTTTTGTGGTAGCACTGTTACGAATCATGATTGAGACTTATTGTCTTGCATGATGCTTTTCATTTTATTTGATGTATGCGATGTATGTTTGTAACGCTATGTCCCAGTATACGCCAAGCATGCTCTGTTTTTCATTTTATGTGTTTCTTGGGCATGGTATGAATTGTGTTTTTATTACTGTTATTCGTAAAATCAACGTACAACGAAGGAAATCGACAATTTTGACGCTTCCGCTAGAAACTGATTCTTCAAAATAGCATTGTCTGTCATGTTGCGATAAAAATCCATCGATACGATAAAAGTATCTTTAATTTTTACTTGCGCTTAATAGTCGCACCTAACGATCCAACCACATATCACACGTGTAATTGATTTCAGATATTTCTTATTATAATCTTTATTGGTCTTATCGATAAGCGTTGAAATGTGATTTCTTTTTTTTTTTTTTATAAGCATCAACAACAAATAAACGTACGAACGCTACGTACGTTCTCAAACTGTTTATTGTTAATTTTGAAACAAACTTTTAGTCACCGTTCGTGTTAAAACTGGAACAAATACATCTTTTACGATTAAGTTATTCGTATCATTTACGAAACGATTTGTTCGTATTTTAGTACGTAACTGTGTTGTCGGATTATAGTAGTGTCATTTTATTGTTTGTATCCTGTCGCACAATAAAGTGTACACGGTGACAGTAAAATGTGTAGTATTTTAAGAGATGTGTATTGCGTTATAAATACTTAACATAAAATAATTAAAATATGAATGCAATCATTATAAACGCGAGTATCTATAGAAACCAATGTACAATACGATAATTTCGTGCCAAGATGTTGTATTTCATCCTATTGCACGCTTTTGCTAATGTTACGAATATAAAAGCGATCCTGAGATTGCTTATCCCCTGCTTCCGTCATTACTTTAGAAAGTGTGTATTGTTATATGTTTTTTTTTTCTTTTTAATGCAGTAGACGAGTGAACCAAATGTTTATTATTTATTTTTGTCAACTTTCTATGCACGAACCCGGTTTACTTACGTTTTGCGCAATATTTTACATTTAATTGTAACAAGTACTTTCTCGTCAATCGAATATATAAAAATCAAATACCAAATATATTTTTATTGTTGTAGACTTGTCGTCGATGCATTAGCGATTTTAAATTAATAACGATTATACTTAGTATTTACTTTCTCTGTTGCTTCCTCGCGCACTTATTCATTTTTTTTTTTTTTTTAATAATTGCGTTTCACGTGTTTTGCTTGTCTTTTCTTCTCTTCTTCGATCCTTGTAAAATCATTATCCATAATTTCATTGTTTTCCCTTCCTTTTCGTTCTGCATTCTTCTTCGCCTCTTACAATTTTTCAATTCGATCTTTGACATTCACTTATTTCATTGCAATTTGCTTGATCGTCTTAAAACCTGAATTTCAAGTAAATACGTGTATTTTTTTGCGCAACAACAGAACCAGACTGTTGACGTTTATCGTAGACAAAACGTAATTCGTATTGTAGGTGAGAGAAAAGAAAGAAAACGAAGACAATCGTTGCGTCCATTTCGTTATCAAGTTGTATGTATAGATCGCTACAATCAATTACACGTCTTTTTATATCGAAACACACGAATACATATTCTTACGTATCGGTAAGATTTAATCTATCGATCGAGATGAAGATCTCCAGCTTGCTCGAAGATTATCGTTCAAAAAGAAATTCAGGTCTTAAATCTTGAGCAGATTTTATCGTTGTTCTTTTATTTAGATTTTTTCCTATTATATTAATAGCGACGACCGATTGAAGTATTAATCGATATTTTTATAGAATCGGGAAAGTGGTGATCGTTCGAGAGGCGGAGGAAGTGGCGGTGATTTTCAGAGGTCGGATTCATCACCCGGATCACGGCCCAGTTCCGTCTTGCCGGATCTTCTTACCTCGTCACCAGGTCAACGACAGGATAAGACAACAAGTGAAGAGGTTAGATATATACATATTTACACACATATATAATTGCATTTCTTTCTATTACCTCATCTTCTCCATATATGTAACCGCGAATGTGTCAATTTCCACGCATTCAGATTCGTCTCACATGTTTGATGCTACGTGGGAATCATTATTGTCCATGACCGCTGATTTTGTGTTATTCTTATAGTGTATGTAACTCGCGTATCGTAAGCCTATTGTACGCATTTCAAAGATTACAGATATAGCCGCTATATTAAAAAAAAAAAGAAAAATAGATTTAAAAAATTAAAAAAAAGGGTGGTATTTTTAGATATAAAAAAGCGATGACATACGAGCGTTTCAAATGCAAAGAATTCAGATCGTACTTGAAAATCTAATCTTCTTCTTAGGACAGTTTCGTAATAGTTGCACCCTGTGGTCGACCAATTATGTTTTCTCTTTCTTTCGCTTTGCTTCGATGCACTTCTTTTATTTTAACAACAAATGTGAAAGAAATAAGTTAAAATTGTTGCTTTTTTTTAAAATCATAGTAGTCATTGATAATGAGCTTAATATTTGAATCATAGTATTTTTTTCTTCTTTTTATATAATTTTAGGCAAAGTATATTTTTAAATTGCATCCTTTGATAGAATTCGAGTAGTTATAGGAGAAGGGTCCAATGAAAATTTAATCTTCAATTTCTTCAAATATGTGACGTGTTTTCACGATACAGCCAATTCTGTTTTTATACGATTTTCTTTTACGCAATTTTGATTCTACACAGTTTAAAAAATATTAAATCTTTTTGTTACACGATTTAATATGATTTAATGCAATTCACATCGTATCCTGTACAAAAAAAGAAAGGATCATTTGACGTTAATCTTTTTTGCTCGAAGCTTTTTTCATATTTTTTTTCGTAGATTCCTATTCCAATTTTATTTTACATATCTATTGAAATTTAACTGCTAACTGGCTACTGCTTAGTTATTTATTTTTTGTTCAAGTCCCACTTTATGGAAAAGTCATATAAAACGTATTTCGAAATTGAGTGGTGACGTCGAGTTTCGGTAATTCCAAAATTAAGAAAACTTAATTAATAAACGTATGTCGATTCTGATCCTCAGATTCAGAGTGTATTAAGTCCACTTAAAAAAAAGAAAGAGAACAATGATTTTTATATCTTTGCTCTATCAAATTTTCTACTCTATCCAATGGCAAAATCACTTTCATTCCAAATCGTTTAGTTTTTAATATAACAATCTAAAAATGATACCAAAGCTTGTGTATCTTGTTACAAGGTTTTTGCAACATCGATTTACTCTCCTTTAGGATACTTTCAGACGATCAATAATATCGTCAATATTTCAAGATTTTCTACGAAAATGCGGTTTGTCAATAAATATTGACACTATACATTGATCCCTTTAGTTGAGAAGCTGGAAATATTGTCAATATACACAGAATGAATATGAAGTTTGAAAAATGTGACTTAATACACTGCAGTTCTGAGGCCCAGAAACGTAAGTCATATTCTTTGTCCTTTTGTATTCTTGAATTAGTGGTATGTCACTTCCTTTATATGAAAAATAATTTACTTTGTCTATATGTGTTCATGCGTATATAACTATCTTCATAAGTTTCTAAAATAAAAAATATATTCAAATAGATAAGGATGATTTGAAGATTTAATTAAAGATTTTGGTACAGTCTGTTGAAAAAAATATATTGTTTGTTTTCATATCACTGATTTTTTTGAGTGTGAAACAAATTTTCTTTTTTCTTTCACGTGCACTGTATCTTTTTTTTTACATGACTTCTTTTGTATAGTTTCTCTTTTTTTAACAATATCCTACCGTGTAAAAACAGAATTCTCTGTATAAGCCATAAGTGTAAGCCATAGTAAATGTACAATACTCTGTATTTTGCTAATGTGTACTTTTAACCAAAATTTGGTTTCATTTCAATCCAAACGTAGGTTAGGTGTAGTGCAACATAGTTTTATTCATTTGAACGTAGCTGGTTCTATTTGAAATTCTCCAGAGATTTAAATTGTTAGTAATGTCATTTAATTTTTAACTAGTGTCGCTAACTTTATGAGACTAAATATTTGCAACAATATTGTTCAACATATCTAAACACAAGAAACGATAAGTCGTTCTTGCAGCAAGGAAACTCACAATAATCGCAGAATAATTATTTATTATCCTTGGTGAGCTAAATCACTCAGTTTTTTGTATTTAAAGAAAATAGTATTTGATTTAACGTAGTAAAGTTTAACGTAACGCCTTGAGCGTAAATCGTTAATGTCGAAGTATAGATGTGATATGCTGAAAACATTGTGGAAATAATTTTCAGTGTTAATGTTACAACTCTTACGTTTTCAATGGTTTGGAATTTATTAATAGTAGGAGAATCTTGTTTAACTGTAAAATATAACGCGCTTTAAAGAATATATTTTGTTTTTAATTACACTTTAAAAGTAGTAATATTGTCGCATAATCTAAATTTTAAAGAAGTTGAAATTTTTCATTACAAATATGTGATTATTTCTATGAAAGTTTGCGCTTATAAATTATAGACAAAAGTAAGAGATACCTTATCATGATTAAAATATATAAAGTATGCTTGTCAAAATTTTCACACATTTTATCCAAGATACAATTTTTCTATAAATACGTACACCGTGTAATCAATACCATAAACATTATAGTTTTGTGTTCCTCTGAACAGTTACAACACTTGCTTTATGTGATTTGTTCTTGTTATTTTCTATTTATATCTTTCATTGTAGTTTCAAATCAACACGTTGGAAACATATAAAAACGATCTATTTTTGAAACATTATGTATTACGCTATTTCTTTTCTTTTCTTTTTTTGTTTTCTTTGGTAGTACTACGTATTAGTGAAAATATTTTAGTATGCTGTTTTTCTGCGAGTTACGTCCCGTATATGTGCTTATTTATATACATATGTATGCGTAGAATCATCGAATAGTTGCGTATTAGCGTGAATGCATGGTGGTAAAATTCTACGTGAACTGCCATGCGATGGACGAGAGAGATCTGAAATATCTTGACAAATATGTTGTACACATCGTGCTAAATACGATAAGAGAGCTTTCCTGCTATGTCTTCGAGTGTTAGTAACGAATAATTCTGTATGTGTATACACGTTAAAGACGCTTCTATGAAATTGGCATGCGTGGATTGTAAAAATCGTTCTTCAAGGTGGAAATGCAGGAGAAACTGAACTGATTTTCTAAAAAGCGGCTGTGCGTCCGCGAGAACAACAAATTGAGCAAGATTTTCCCTAACAACAATATTACATACGACTGCTGTTAACAAAGCACATTGAATCGAGGTATTTTATTATCTTGACATGGAATTAGTACATAGGCAATTCTTTATAATAAGGAGAAATATTGTTTCGAAATATCTTTTAATTAATAGCGATAGTTTCCATCCGAAAATTATTTCCACAATTTCCTAAACGCGATTTTTCGTAGCTCGCGCAGAAAATATCATTTTTCTCTCAATTAACGAAAGAAGTTCAATTTGGTCAATTTCGGGGCAAATGTTAGTTACGTTGTAAACAGAAACTTTTATCAGGTGTAATAATAGCTGGAAAAGTATCGGAACTATGGAAAATCCTCAATTACTATAAAAAAAATTCTTAACTAAACCTTGTAATTGTAAAAAATTACTAAATTACAAATCATTACTTTTAAATATCAATAATTACAAACGAACAAATGATAGAGAAGTAGAAATTAATATAGTTTCTTCAAAACATATAACAACCACTAATAAGTGAACGATGTTTCAAAGGATCGTTGAAAGCGAAAGGCGAGACGTGAAAAATTTTTCTTTCTCACACGTTCGATTCGACATTCGATAGTAAAAATTGTATATTTATTTTACACTGACTTACGCAACATTTTTGAAGTTGATTCTTCCCTGACTTTCCGGTATTAATATCCGACTACACATTGCTAGTCAATGGACAGAATTTCTCCTTAAACTTGACCCGCATTTGGCCAGATGATGAGATCAACTGTCACGTTCAACGATTATTATAAAAACGGCAAAACTCGAAAATTATCGAGACTTTAAAGGAAAGTTCCAACCTGAGATGAAAGAATTTTTCGTATGGAATTTTTGAACGCGGTTTCAAACGAGTGCGAGTGACAGATTTCTTTGTTTCAAACACATCCATAGTTTTAACGGGGATATTTCAACGAACGCATATGTAGTATTCGTACACTTAGAAAATTTGTATGGATATGTTATGTGGATTGTACGAAAGTTTTGGAAATTTGGAAATTAGTAACAGGACACAACTATTCCAATAATTTCATTAAAAAATATGAAGCTTATGAGAGAAACGTATTTATCGTTTCCATTCAGTTGCAGGATATTATCGAATCATATTCGTGCGTGACTTGGTTGCCAAGAAGGAACTTTAGCACATTTTAGGATAATTTTTTGAGTGAGTTATTAAGAAAAAATCTATTAGAATACTTATAACAACTGTCATTACAGCACTGAATAGAAAAAAATTGTTGCTGTTAAAATTGGTGCTGTTTAAATAAACGAAGATGACCTGTTCTTTTTTTTTATTGACACAACAACTATGTCGAAGTTTGTGCTAAATATCCTGTATATGTAGTGTACGAGTACTGTATTAGTACCACTGTTTAAGTACACTGATTCTGGTTGCCACGAATAAAATAGTAAGAATATAATAGAACAGGAGTTCACTTCCTCGCTCCATTTATCTATTTATGTAAACAAATTCAATTAATTTTATACTCTGTATGTTTAAATGACATTGCCGACTCATAATCACACTTCGAGTCAACTGGCAAATACTCTCTATATATCAATATTGCTTTACCTTCAACGATATCTTTTAATGATGATTGCAAAAACCGAGGAAATATTGGAAACGTTAGAAATTTTTCACGTACGAAGTACGTGGTAGTTTTTGTTCTAGATTTGTGACAATCTTTACCAATTAATAACCGAAAAGTTACTTTCAATTGATCTTCTTTGATCATTTCAATTGATTCTCATTCTACATTTTTCTTTAATTCTTCGATTTTCTCATTTTTCTTTGGACCATGAAATTATATAGTAATTATAAATTTTGCTTTAGAAAAAGAATACGGAGATTATGTATGGTTACCTTTCCCAACACAAGCTCCGTATCTTTCATCTTTAACTTTCTCGATTTTCTTTGTTTGGATGCAACGCCGTGATCGAATTCCTAAAAGTTATACTAATTGTTCTATCTCAACGGATCGTATACGAAGAGTCGAAAGAATAAATCGCTGAAAGTAATAGAACTTTGCAAGAGTTATTGCAATAGAAATTTGCAAGGAAAAGAAAATTTGATATTGTAAGAAAGTCAGCGTACCGGATGTTATATTATTTTACATTGTTTTATTGTGCGTAAATATCTGCGCACATAGTCGCATTATGTTTGTCAGCGTGACTAATTCAGGATTCTGTTGTGTGTTTGGGACGCGTGGAAGCTCTAATCCGAAGAGCAGGACCCTTTCTACTGACCATCCCAATCCCAATACTAATTATCATGTAAGTATTCAGTCGATATTGATTTAGCTCGGTGTTGCTTCTGCCTCCTTTTGTAGGATATTTTCTTGCGCGTAAAGGACGGAAACGCAACAAAATCCTCTACTATTTTTCTTAACTCTCACCGTGCATCGTGCATGGAATGTCAATATCTTGTACACTATCTCGTCGTATTCTCAATTTGGTTTTGTGGGCCCTTTCCTAGATATCGTACGAATGAAATGATTTTCTAATTCAATTACAATCACAGCGCTTTTCTCAGCTCGTTCTCTCTCTAGCTATCACTTTCTTTCTCTCCCCACCCTCTATCTTTCTTACGTGTTTGCTCATACTCCTCCTTTTTTTTTTATTTAGGCTTGCTACCTATTTTCCTACTTTTTTTCAACTTCTATTATCCCTTTTTACTCTGAAATTTACTTTGTGTTTCTCATTCTAGACTCCAGGATATATATGACCTAACCCTAACCTAACCCATAAAAAGTACAATACTTTCTGTTTTCTTTTCACCGTAACAATTTTTTACGTTGTACACTTGGTATTTGTAGTGTGTGAAACATGTATATTTGTTGTATGTATGTTACTCGCTTCAAATTGTTTGGGAAATCTGTATGATCTCTGTAAGTCTGATAAGTATCATCTACTTCTTTTATTGCATGTTACTACCTCATTAGGTGTACGTTTTATTGTATTTTCTACTTTTTACACCCTATCAGTTGTCGTATTTTGTCTCTTGGTTGCATCATCTCCTGTAATAACACGTGTATTTTTCTGAATGGTTTATTTTGCATTCTATCCTCTAGATCTATGTATTCCAGTTCAATTTTAAGATACTTTCTGTTGCAGTATCGGCAAGCAGTTAAATCACCACAACCACTTGCATTTCAACAGAAGCAAAGATCTTTCCTGACCTTTGGTTTCGGCGCGGGACCAGCTAGAAGGGAGTCTCACGTAAATGTTAATGTGACACCAACAAGCCACGACCTCGCGTCCGATACACCCGAAATACGTAAATACAAGAAACGTTTCAACAGTGAGATTCTGTGCGCTGCACTTTGGGGTAAATTCATTACATAAGGAATACAATATTTAAGAAACGAACGTGTTACCTTACGTTATTTTACGCAACCCTCTACGCAATCCTTATTAATTAAAACAACGTATAAATATTTGTAGGAGTAAATCTACTAATTGGCACTGAAAATGGCCTGGTGCTATTGGATAGAAGTGGTCAGGGCAAAGTATATCAGTTAATAAGTAGAAGACGGTTCCAACAGATGGAAGTTCTCGAAGGACAAAATATTTTGGTTACAATTAGCGGAAAGAAGAATCGAGTACGGGTATATTATCTTTCTTGGCTCAAAAGTAAAATCTTGCGAACCGATGGACACAGTGATGTAAGTCGCTTTTTTGTTTGTCGATTGATTTCGTTGATCGATGATTGATTTAATATGTATCAACGATACATACACACTGCATTTTATGTTTAATATGGAAACACTGGAAATATGTTTAATATGCTCAGACTTTTTTTCATATTTCAGCAAGTTGAACGACGCAATGGTTGGATTAACGTTGGCGATCTTCAAGGTGCGGTACATTTCAAGATAGTAAAATACGAGAGAATAAAGTTTCTTGTCATCGCACTGAAAGACTCCATAGAAATTTACGCTTGGGCACCTAAACCTTATCACAAATTCATGGCTTTTAAATCATTCGGTGAATTAGCGCATAGACCACTACTTGTCGATCTTACCATAGAAGAGGGTACAAGGTTGAAAGTTATTTACGGCAGTGCTGATGGTTTTCATGCCGTTGATTTAGACTCAGCAACGGTCTATGATATTTATCTGCCAAAACACGTGAGAGAATACTTATAATATGACTTAGAAATAGTCAATGCTTCTTCCTGTATTTACATTAAGACGTTTGTTATCGATTGCAGACTCAGGGCCCCATTTGTCCACATTGTATTGTGGCATTACCAAACAGTAACGGCATGCAGTTACTGTTATGTTATGATAATGAAGGTGTATATGTAAACACTTATGGTAGACTTTCCAAGACCATGGTTCTACAATGGGGAGAAATGCCCACTAGTGTTGCATATATTGGTACAGGACAAATTATGGGCTGGGGCAACAAAGCTATTGAGATTAGAAGCGTAGAAAGTGGACACCTTGATGGTGTGTTCATGCACAAGAAAGCTCAACGGCTCAAGTTCCTTTGCGAGCGTAATGATAAGGTATGTGCATGTACATACATATTAAAAAATATATTATTATGATAGTAATAATGAAAACATACATATTATAATTAAACTGCCTTTATTTTCTATAGCGTAGTTTCACCTTGTGTTTGTTTATTTTAGGTATTTTTCTCGTCAGCTAAAGGTGGAAGTGCGTGCCAGATCTACTTCATGACATTAAATAAACCTGGCATGGCTAACTGGTGATCCCGAATAAGGCCAAATCTGGCCCTCAAATTATCTTTACGAATAAGGACACAAAACCTTTCTCGTGTATCGAGATACGTATCATCGCCATTCATGTTAATTCATTCTTCACTGCCAGGATTTAAAGCCATGGAAAGCAGACAATGTTATTATTGGAGTCAACAACATTGTCATTATTTTCAGTCTTACTACAATTGTCATTATTATCATTATCATCGTCGACGTCGTCTTCGTCGTCGTCTTCTGCGCTATCATCGACGTCGTCGTCGTCGTCGTCGACGACGTCATCATTGTTATCGTCATCGTCAACGTCACCACCATCATTATTACCATCATCATCATCATCACCTCCACCATAACTACTATCATTTTTATCCACATGACCATTATAATCTATATCGATATGTTTGCTCGAGTAATTGCACGTTAATAGAAAAACACCAAATGTTCAATGAAATATCTCAACAATGTCTTCGATTGTTCTTGCAAAGTATACAAGGGACTTGTATAAAAATATCACTTCATAAAAATATTTCTGTGCTTTTTTAACCGTTCATCTTACGTGATGCAACTTAGCATATGACAGAAGAAATGTTCCTTCTTTACCGTAATATTCCTCTTGATAGAGAAAAGTAAATAAGAAAAAAAGCTATCATATATGCACAAAACTTTATTCTACTTCATAATAATTAATTTATCGTGTTACTAATTGCTAAATATATTTCTTATACATGAAAGAATCCTTTGCATGAATTATAATTTCGAAATAACAAATAACAAGAAAGAACGATTTAAGACAAGTCGAATTTTTAATTTGAAATAATTTTAAAAACGAACTCGATACGTTATTAGTGACTCGTAACAGGAGTTATATCGTACTTCTCTAAGTGCAAAAGAACTGTGCAATATCAATGCTTTGGTTTGTATGGACGAAGAGATTTTCCGTAATGAGTTTGTAACAAGCGGCTGAACTTTTCTATGATAATAAGAGAAATATGAACTATTTCGATAGCTGTAAGTGCAAATACGCGAGCAAAATGCAGTGTGAATGGATTTTTGCGATTTACATTTCGAGGAAGAAAGAGTATAGAGAGAACGCGCGCGCGCAAGAGTGAAAGTTGGAGCGATATAACGAATGCGAAGGAATGTATGTAACGTATGTTTTTAAAGTAATTTTTTATTGAATTTATTTCCTTTCCATTCATAAAGATTATTATAATTGACGTACTATTAACTTTTTTTTCTGGAAAGATTGCTCTCATGATATACACATATGTAATCAACATATATGTATTATTACATCAAGCTTATGTTAGAATAACCTAAGTGGAAGAACGACATTGTTTTTAACAGTAAAATAATGGAAGAATAGCGATGGTCTAAAATGTTATAACTAAAATTAGGAATAAGGGAGATAATACTAATGTTATTAACTGTATAGTTTGTAGTAATCGAAGGACTCATATGTTCTACTTCTGCAATTTAAAATAATGACGATGACGATGATAATACGACGATATAATACGTGGCGTTGGATAAATTGCATTTTTTACAAGTAATAGATTTATGTTAGCAGTTTTTGAGACGTAAAATGATAAGGTGCAAAGAAAACATTTTTTTTCTGTTTCATTATTTTTTCTAAGATTTACTAATATACTTCTTACGTTTAACTTGCACCCTCCTCTTTGCGAAAGGTATTCGCTTGGATATGGTCGTGTGTTATTTACTTCTAGCAAATAATACAAGCAATCAAGGAAACGCGTTCAATATTCGAATAAAGGACAATTTATATTATATTATATATGATAAGACGTCATGCATAGAAAAATGGTAATTTCCTTTTCTTACCACTTACTCGCTCAATATTATACGAATTAACGAATATTATTCATCCGCAAATTCATAATTTCAAAAGTAGAAGTATTCATGACGACGGTCTTATTGATCAAACTGAATTATAATGTTGTACCTTGAAATTGTGACTTTTGTAATTAAGAAACAAATTAAAACACGTCGCACGTACATATATCGCAAGTGCGTCCTACCATTCAGACTGAAGTTTTATACGGAACTTTCTGCTAGAAATAATTTTAGTTTGAATAGTTCTATGTGTAATTTACTTACATCGGGCTTGCCTTTTTAAATACTTTTGACTTTGTATCAAATGTAAATTGGAATAAGAATGGTTATGCATTTCATCTTTTCTTTTATATAATTGCAGTTTTTTTATGTCGTTTCTGATTGAATTTCGATTTATACCGTATATCGTGTACAAAGTTTATTACACATAAGCTTTCCTCTAAATCGTTGAGTAATATTGGAATTGTAAGTCAGTAATTATAAAGTTGATTTCGTTTTTATTACTATTAAATGTCGGGCATATTTTGCTTAATGTATCATCGTAACTGAAAAATAAAAAGTCTACGGCAATAATGTATCAATAAGGGCGAGATTCGAATTTCGAAAAAAAAAAGAAAAGAAAGAAAAAAAAGATACGTAATGTACACTCATTTATTTATTTGTATGTAAATAAATATATGACGTGGTATATGATAAATAAATAATACGTCATACTTATTTATTTGAATGCGTTTCAACATTTTTTTACGATGTTCTTGAAATATGATGGTTAATTTTTAAGAAGCTTTATTTTTAATATTTTGGACATCGGAAACACTGGAAAACGCATTCGTAGTAAGTAGATGCAAAGAGGAGGACGTTTAGCTAGTGCAACGAAAGACTGTTTTCTGGTGGAGAAAAAGAGTTTCTATTACGCTGGGATGGAAGGAAAGGAACAGGGAGTGATTAATCGATTGCGCGCGCGGAGTGTATGCGAGTAAGAGAGAAATAGAATTTTTAGCGAATGCTATACGTATGGACGGTCATTTACAAATAATAGGGATTCCAATATTATTATAACGATAATATTGCTACGTTAAACAGATTCATGAATTAATTTCGTGCAAGAATTCCTCTATCACTTTCGGTTCCTTTGGTTAATACTACGTTCCATCCATTTACTTTTACTTTATCATCTTGCACATTGTTTCCCAAAGATGGTAGTGATGATTTTTAAAAAATACTATAATAATTATTATTTCTATAGTTTATAATTGCATTATTGTTGCGATTATTCTATCTATCCGTACGCCATTATGACCATCACCATGCGGTATATTATGATTACAATGATTAAAATTACTACTATTATTACTATTAGTGAAGTCAAATATACGGACAATTTGTAATTGATACGACAGCAGTTTTTCATATATCCTATATATGTACATATCATATATATATAGGATATTATTATATCCCATATAGCCGCTTATAATAAGAATAGCTTATGACTTTTCAATTTTATAGTAACACAAAAACAACCAATTGCAATCATTAATCTCGAACAAATGGAAACCATTTATCAATGGAATAAAAAAGACTATAGACAGAAGGCAAGAAAAAAACAATGGGAAAATAAATTGATAAGTATGACATAGATACAGTATCTACAAATTTTGTTTCTCTATAATTTTTTAATTCTAATATATTGGCCTCTTCGAGTCTCATATATATTTGTTTTAATAAATTAATAATCATATATATTTGTTTTAAAAAATATACCATAATTATTAAAGCATTATGCGACAAGAAATTTTGTATGTTTGTATCAATTCTGATTCCCTTTTGGTAACACAAACCTTAATTCGATTAGTGCCAATATAACTAGCAGCATAATTTGTCAGTGACATTAGCAGTATCTTAAGAACTACCTTTCTTCTGATACATTTGTATGAATGTTTGCTCACGTAAGTTTAATGTACTGTAATTATTTTTCATTTGTTCTAACTAAACAGGAGTGATTAATTTGACAGCTATGTGTACTATAATTTTTTTTATAAATAAAGCACGTTGAGTAGCTGGCTATCAGAAATGACGTAACAATTAATAATTTTCGTTAGTGTCGTTTCAAGTACCATCATGACGAATTTTATAGTAGTCAAAAATACAAAAATGCGAACATTTTCATTGAAGCTAGTTTACGCTTTTTGTTGTTTTCCATACGATACAAAAATGTTCCTATTATATCAAATGGAACGAAAAATAAACAGGAGATATTTAAATCTATGGTTGGAGAAATGAAGAGAAATGAAAGAGAAAATTTTAGGTACTCAGTAAGTTATTTAATAATGGAGGTTTATATTTTTCTTTAGATCCTATTGCTTTAGATGAGAACTAATAACATTTACAATTACAAATATAAAACTTCGAATTTTGATTGATGAATGGCGAGTCAAACGAAATAGGTGGCTGGAAATCATTCTTTTTAATTCGTCACTGACTGATCACACTGGCTTATCGCATGATGCTGGAGTGAATTATATGCAACTTCTTCCAAATAAAAACTCTTCTTTATCCTGGAACTCCTGCACAGTTATTAATGTCGAAACGTTCAAATTCGGTAAGTCTATTTTTATTTGAAGAATTAGTTCAAGAATTATTCGAGCTCAGCTTATATCAATTAACCTCTTAGGTACTTGCGCCACTATAGTTGCTTTCGCGGATGTCATCTTATATTACGACGCGCCATTGTAGTGGCTCACTCTACTGACTTATACGCTCACCGTTTGAACTAAATGATCTTTTTCATTTGTCTTGCTCAAACAATATTTTTCCCTTGTAAAGATAATAGCATTTAGCAAGAAAAATTAACGAAAAAATTAGAATTTCTAATACGTTATTCTCCATCTCAAACGCATAATTTCAAACAATTTTTTACTACGCTTTCTAGTGTCGAAGATAGTCTAAGAAACGTATCCTTCAACCCTCAATTTTGAGCAATACTGTCATCTCTTCGATGTGGATGATGTCCAATATAAAAAAATACGTGTCAAATATTTTTTCGGTATCTATCCCCCATATGTTTTATCAAAATCGGCGAGTTCGATATGTTCCCTTTAAGCATATTGGTAATAAATATCTCATAACCTCTATATGAATTGATGGATTAGTTTCAAAATTTAGTCTCATAATCGCGATAGTTGCGTGTCATTACTGAACCAACGAAATTTAAAAAAAAGTTTCGTACAATGCGCATAATACACCGATAAACAGAATTCCGTGGTAAGTGTTCGAATGCTTTCGTGTGCTACTGCTTCCATTAAATTTCATAATGAAAATTTCATTGACTTCGTCAATGAACAGAAAGTTGAAAACAGTCTTCTGAGACGGCGTTTGTCTTATACGCATATTTAGTGTATTTAAGAGGAAGACTTTAAGTAAATGTTTTACTTCTAAACGTATTATCTCTCTTATGTGTAATGGCTCGTGTTCTAGGTCCTTATACCTTAAGTCAAGAAAGTGAGAAATATGTCACTCGAAGTTAAATCCGTCGTATATGTCGCAAAATTACACTTTACTCGAATTTGCTGAAAATTGTGAAATTCACGTTATAACGCTTTAAGAAGATATTGGACGAACGTATTAACGCTTTTGGTGAATTGCACACGTGTAACGTTGCAGATGCGGGTACCTGTACATGTTTCGCATTTACGTTATTCACATTCATATTCGGACACAGCGTTATCTCTGTATTTGTCGCTTTCTATAAGATGGGATGATTTAAATATCGTGTCGCCCATTCTACGAAAATATGAACTATTTATTGCAGTTTGAAAATACGTAAATGTTGCTTCCTAATAATAACGCTTAACTGTATTTTTCACGTCGCATTAATATTCGGACATGTTATGAAAAAGAAAAATATTCTGTCTGCAGAAGTTCGAACATGCGAAATGTATGATGATGAGCGGCGACAATATAAACCGCATATTTTTTAATAAAATAATTATAATGTACAGGGTGTAAAAAAGTTATTTAGTTGAGACCATAGAGTTGTTTTATGGATCACCTCTAGATTTGTGGACATCTGCAAAAAAATTAACCGCAAAATTGACCTAGACATTGACCTTGAAATTCAATGTAATGCGTGAAAGTAGAGCCCATGTAATTTAAAACGAGTCCAAGGGGGCTGTTGCATGACTTTTTCTTCACGAAGTTACAGCAGTTCAAATATCGACAATTTTTCGGGCAAAATTCAGTAATTCTTTAAAAAGTGTTATCGTAGAACAGATATTTTAGGATTTGTATAATAGAAGCATATATATATTTTTCATAACAAAAAAATCATAGAAACTAGTATTCACTATCTGTTACAATAATAATTGAGAAGTTTTTTTAATATTGATAAGCAAAATATCCGTTCCTGCTACAGAAAAATTTTTGCTTTCATATTTTATAAGATCTGTCGAAAGTAAAACTTTTATTTTCAGGAACTTTCCTTTGTATCTGTCCTCATAGGAACTCATAACGTGAGAAGGTTCTCTAAAAAAGTTTCACGGTCCATGTTTTAAACAAAGCCTATTAGAAAGTTCCATTACTCTTTGGCTCCTTGGTTTATATGATCTCTTTCCGTTGCACAGGCTGCGTAGAACACCGTACCAAAGTTTGGTCACCTGTTTCTGAGGCAGCCTGTACGGATATTAGAAATAAATGGTGGTTATCGAGGGAGATACTATTGTTCCACCCTCCTAATGCGGCTTAACAAGTTGACGTACAAAGTCGCCAGATCGAATTATCGAAGCTTACGCCGAAACCACGCTAGATCAGTTATTTATCCTGGACAATGAACCACCAATGCCAGTTATAGAGACCGTTGAGGGATATTAAGTGACCAGGGGATGGAAAATCCACGCTCACGGGGTTATGCGATAACAGTGCTTTGGAGTATCCGATAATAATAAGAAAGTACGATTTTTCAACGTGGCATTTCAGAATTACACGTAAAAAGAGAATCGGACGATATCGAATTATCTTCGATGTAATTAGCGTTCCATAAATTTACTTCTTTGATTTTTCTTTATTTTCACACAGTATACAGTGTTATACAAAGAAAAGTTGAAAATTTATATTTACTACTCACAGTAACTTTTGCATTAAAAATTTATCATCATATTCGGAACAGTCATTTATTCCATTTTACGTATAGTTTTCATTTATCGCTCTTATTCAATAAGAAATCGTTTTTTAAAAATTACGTTGTCTTCTAATTCTTCTTATTTTATAAACTTCCTTTCGTCCGCCACTGCTAGTAACCGCCAATAGTATATTATAATATAATATTTAAACCTTTGTTCAAATTTCTATTATTTCGCTATCGATGTAGTATATTGTTGTTTTGTAATTCATGCATCTTATTTAATCAGCTATTACCGAAATACTTTTTGTTTACAAATAATTTATTTCATGTTGCTCTCCCAGTTACAAAATTCTAATACAAACATGAATTTTCTATTAATGAAGTGTTAAGCCAACTGGTCATCACTTTTCGTATACAGAAGATTAATTAGTATAAACATCAAACAAATTTGGCGAAATTTGATACTAGGAAATTCCATAAAACATAAACTTTCTATTCCATCACATTTATCCTTACAGATACACCTTCGCAAAGACATGGGCACGACTTTCATCCGAAAGACAGCCTGTAGGAAAAATAAGCAATCACTTCTATTGCGTTTCGGCAACCAATCAAATTAATTAAACTTAAGGTCAAATATAGAAAACTGATGAAATATGGAATGGTATACCTAATTGGAGTAGTGCCGTTTTTAAAAACCTGACAAACGAATATCGGTCAGGTAGCTATAGGCTATCTCACTCGCTCACTGTGATGAAGAAATATGGATCAAGCGCCTAATGTGCGGACTTTGAACATATGATGAATGTGTTGATGCAGAGTTCGACACTTGGATACGTGACTATCGCAAATAGCTATCCTTTTTATGTCATTCTTTTTTACATGTGATTTTATAACTAAAATGCCTTGATCAATAAAAATAATAAAGAAGTATAGAATAGATAGAGAAGATAGAATAAAAAGAAAAATAAAAGACATTGTATCTGATTTCAGGTATTCCATATTTGGCCACTTTCCCCTATACCGCCTCCACAAATTCAGTTTCACGGAAAGGTTCGCCAACAGATTAACGAATTAAAAAACGGAAACACTTGCGCATCGTTTAAACCCTATTCAAACATCGTACAAGATACTTCCATACTAAAGTTAATTGATTATAGTTACAAAAACCAACGGACGAATAAAACACATTTCCCTTTGAGCAATTTTTCCACGTTAATAATTTATTGTCACGCGACAAGTATTTTATCGAGAGTAAGCGTAACTCTTCTTCAGAGTTCAATTCGCTATCTTATTCGTATCGAAACAGCGAGAAGATTGAATATTTTTCCATATGATACCGTTGGAATATTTGATTCGAGAATATTATGGTCGAACAACTTTTATTCCGTAAATCGCGTTCGAAACTGTAGAATTGTTAAAACTTTTCAAAACGAACGATGCACTATTACAGCAAAGCGTCGCAAGTGCTAGTGTATACGAGTTTATCTACATATGACGTGTCTCAGGCGATGCAATTGAGCGGGAGGCAATTCTTCGTGCACAAATAAATTAAAAAAAAAAATTGTCTCGTTTCAGGTCTCGTTTTCGAGAAAATTGAGTTTGACATAGAATAGGATATTCATATTGGAAATGTCCGATGGGGTGTACGTGAGTACTTGTTGAATTTTCAAATTCAATTTCCTCGGAAACGAAGCCTCAAACGAACAAATTTCATTCTCTTTTTCGATTTACAGCGCTTCGTGAAAGTATTCGTACACTTGTCGTCGAAAACTTCCACGTGTCTACAGTATATCATTGCGCACGTGTTATGCTATGAAACATTTTGAAATTTCATTAGCACTGTTATGAGATGCAATCGCCATCATTATATTGGCGAAATTTGAATCCGATCTGAAAATATATGCCAGAGTATACATACATATGCGCAGGCGGTGAAAACACATATTTTTCTGTCTGCAGTCATTTTCGGATCGTCGAGTGCACGTTACGATAACAAATAATGCGATTGAGACTTTTATCTTGCTTCTGTAATTCATTCTTTGTGAACTTCCATCTTAGTCGTTTACTTTCGAAATCTTATGAAACTATTCCAAAGTCACAAGGGATAAGTCATGGTTAGATGCGTTTTGATCTCATCTTTTTAATGGTAAATAAGGAAATAGGTTACTCCGTAAAAAAAAAAAAAAAAGAAAAGACGTTGCAAATTACTAAAATTTCGAAAGATGTGACCCAGAGATGACATTCATTTTCATAACCTAATTTCCCCCTTACAATACAATGACCTTCTCTCGAAACATTTTCTTGTATCATGTAATATTGTACGATATGTTTATTGTATATTTTATATTTAACAAATAAGAGAGTAATTAAGGGAGGCCGAGTTAAACGGGACACCCTGTATACATGAAAAGTTTTTGGGAGCGTCCGAATATTTTTGTGAGCCACTTTGTATTGTGTACAATACCTAGACCAACGACTATTTTAAGTAGCTTAATCATATTCAAGGGCAGCTGCTCCATACTTGCTACCGTGCTACAGTAGGCTACAATATTTCGGAAATCTATATATACTATAATATACTATAATTTTTGCTTCGCGCTGTTGTTTCTTCGTGGCTTGCTGTCGGAGCGAGTTGATTCCTTGCGTAAACGAAGCGTGCGTTGATGCTCACAGCAGCCGCAGCTTGCCTTTCGCTCGTCAACATTCGAAAATCGCTTCTAAACTGAAGAAAAGTCTATGGCTGTCCACTGGTATCGATAAGTTATCTTCCCTCAATCTCTCACACTTTTTCTTCCCTCAAGATGTTCTATTTCATACTGCAGTCAGCGTCGAACGACCTACATGTTTTTGTGGTTGCTGTGAATGTTTAAAAGCTCTGTTCTTCACTGTGTTGATTTAATCCGAATCTCAATCTGATACGCGAGTATTATCCTTAAAAGCAAATTCCATGGATTCTTTGTTGAGATAACAACTTTCTACGCGACCTTTCGAAGAAAAATATTAGAACACTGGGAAGGGCTACTCCTGATTCGGTTATCAGTCAGACAGCCAAGAAGAGAAAAGCTGTTCCACACACATCGGAATTACCGATATGTTCGCAGCTCCCTCTCACTCCGCTCCCAAAAAACATCAGCTGATTTAATAATAATTAAATTTAATAATTTCAGACTGTTCATGATCACACATGCGTGTGCAGCTCGCAGCACGCAGCTCGTTAAGCGTAAAATCCGCTACGTTCATTTGAAGGCGAACACGAAGATAGCATAATTGATAAACTGGTTCGAGAGCAGTCGAGGTACGTTTGATTTCGCAAACGATGTAGAGGGAGGTAGACTTTCGTAAGTGATGTAAGGGACTTACGTAATTGGTTAATGGTTGATTAAATGACAAATTCCTAACACGAAAGTGACATATCGATAGGTTAGCCGAGCGATTAGACAGTTCTAGCGAAGCGTCCTCTGCGTCGTCAAGGAAACCAGATTACGTTAAAGCTACCGTATCACGTACTGTTAACCAACCTCTGGGCCTCGTTGACGATTGTCTGTCACGGAAGTCTCTTTAGCACGTGCCCCTAAAGCGGCGCTGCTTACGCGGCAATGCACGACTCTCAGTATACATGAATTTCACGAAACGGCTATCAGTTTCAAGTAACCTACGGCGAAATATATTGCGATACGTGTATCGATCTTTAGATTTCACGAGATAGCGTAGTTCGCGTTTTGATGCGCTAACGTCGGGGCATAGGATCTTTAGGGATATATGAGATATCTTGCAACGTTGGTGTTACGAATAACGACAGATAAAGTAATAATGAAAAAAGAGTCACGGGACTTTACTTACCGATTAGGTCTGTAAAAAGTGATTCGTGCGAAAACCTCAACTTCCTCATCGCCCAAATCACCTATTCTGCACGAGAGATGATTCGCCAGCAAGGTAATCAGAAATACAGGTATAACATATGGCTGAAACCGTGACTTTTGTGTTGACGAAGATAAAAATCGTCGTTAAGTGTTTGATGCTGTTTGGACTTCGCCATATTGTTTCTCAATATTCGGCGCCAATTTTAGAAAACGATAAGGATACATCATCGTTGCGCGGACGAAGGAGTATAAGTCAGAATTATGGTATTAGTTTTGCGGAGGAGCGCATACAATATCCTAGATGCGATATAAAATTAGACGTAGGTGGTTATGGTTAGGTGCATTGAAAATATTCTTCATAGAAATGAGGCGAAGAAGGATAAAGTAAAAGGAAATTTCATGGCATTTTGAAGTTAAGAAAATAAAATTTATCGAACTCAAGAATGTTGATGTCTATGAAGAGAAATTAAAAATGCTAAACTTAAATTAAAAATACTCGTTAAACGTTAATGAAAAAGGAAAGAATTATGGTAGAATTATTATGGTAGTAGGAAGAGTAGTGGACAACTTTCTGCAGTTTATACAAAAAAATGATGCAACCGTTTGCTTGCTGCGTCATTGTTAAATTGCTGAAAAAATTGGAGTTGAAACTAATCCGAGAATTACTTATCAAATACAATCGTGGCTCACGAAAGCGTTCGAATTGTACTCGAAAGTATTTATGTGTATATTACAATTCAAAATATTTTCTAATCTCATTAGTAACGAGATACGACCATCGCGATTATGTTGCTAAAATTGAGAATGCATATAGAAGTTAGATCATTATAGAGAGTAAGAAGATATGAGCAGGAGTCATTTATTCACTGTTAACTAAGCTAGAATACGTGGCGAGACCGCCTTTGGCACTAATTGCATGTTTAAGACCGCTATTCACTAATTTTTTATTCAGCGTATGATTGCAATAAATGTCTTCTAGCTTAAATATATCTACGAATTGGTTTCAAATTTCGCTATTATAATACGATAGCCGTGCTTCATTACGGTGCTAACGAAGTTTCGAAAAGTTTCACGTAACGTGTCTAATATATTAAAAAAAAAAAGAAAAGTTATATTCTGAAAGAATGCGAAGAAAATGGCAAAAACGTATCGTAAACGAAATTCCGTGCCAAGCGTTCGGATACTTCCGTGAGCTACTGTGTATTCTAGACACGTGACAATATTAAACGACTGAAACAAAAATGAACACATGCATCGTCAGCAAGGCATCGATTAACTTTTGACTCGTACGATGGAGGAGGAAGTGACGAAGAATTATACTTATCGATGAAAAATATTTTCAATCTAGATGATTTAGATGGCTTCGATTATTACGATGTATCAGTGCATAGAAAAAGAAAAATTACGAAAGCGCGGCGTGAAATGGCTGCAGGGATTACAATACTTTGAGCAGGTATTACGATGTAAAGACTGATATTCATCCTGAATTGTACGAGATAGCAATCGTGAAAAGAGCTAGTGCGGCCATAAACGAGACTGCCTATGTACTTCGGACACAGAGATTCGAACGCAATTAAAGAATTGGAAGAAAAGAGGTTCGCGATTGGTATCAAAATGAATCTCGTGGAAAACGAGAAACTTGCGAGTGTTGAACCGAAAGGAACGTGTCACGAACGCCTTATCCAAGAGAATAAAAAAAGCAAGACTCGACCGATTGTGGATCTTAAGTACCGTTTTCAGCGAAGCAGCAACGAGAAACATTTTGTTGGTGTTCCGTGTTTCTTGAAAAGGTCGCCGTTTGTTGTCGAGCGTTTCTCCAAGTTTTTCCTTGTTTCCGTTGCCGGCAACAAATGTCGTCGCTTGTTTCCTGTTCCCATTGGAAATGGTAAAGATCAAAGAAAAATAGGCAACGAAAACAAATGCCCATTCAGTGTATACACGTTACTGGCGACGAATAGCCTGGAACCTAATACAAAATTCAAATGTTCCTTAGATTACGTTGCCTCGGTGTGGACAAAACGTGTCTATAAGCTGCTATTCGTTGGAAATGTCTTGGAACATGTAGCGAAAAGACGTTGTTCGATGTTGCATCAGGAGGGGGGGGGGCGGGTGGTAGAACGTTATTCACACATGGTAGAACAGAAAAATAGATCGTTGCTTGAAATGGCACGCCGCGTGCTGATTGTCGCAAATCTCGAGAAGAAACATTGGAGCGAAGCCATAAATACAGTAACTTGCTTATAGAATAAACTACGGAAGATAAGAGATGACGTGCCTGAAAGAGGACACGCTTGACCATGGTAGATAAAATGGATATGAATGTGAAGCATTTCGATGCGAATACAGCGATTTAGCATATACATATACAGCGTATACATATTCAGCGAATGCTGCAATAGAGAATTGAAGGAGATAATATGTATACATAACGCAACCCGAGGGCTACGCTGTCTCAGGTAAATGTGGTTACGTATGCAAATTGAAAAAGGGCATCTGCGGATTAAACAAGCGGCAACGTTATGAAACGACAGATGTAGGATCCTGGTTTTAAGAAATGCGTTTATCTTACATTTTACTAAGGATATATTTACGTTACATATATTTACGGTGTTGCGATTAATTTTAAGCTCAAACATATTTCCTATTTCGTTTTTTCGATATTTCCAAGAAAGTGAAAAGCAAAGTTGTTTACGTAATGCGTCAAATGTACGCTATAGGATTACACGGCGAGTTATTGACTTTCGTAACTGAAGTAGAAAAAAAAAGGCAAGTTTTCAACAAGACAACGCTTTTATTCGTATAGCCGCCGCTGCGGAAAAGTGGTTCGATTTTGGAATAGAATTATTATCGTGGCCAGCGTCGAGTGCTGATCTGAAACCGATCGAGAACCTGTGGGGAATTGTAGCAAGAAAAGTTGACGATCAGGAGAAGCCAACTATAGAAAATATCAAATTGAACTGAAAAAATGAGTAAAATCCAAAGGTCAGACGGATATCCCAAACGAATAAATTAGTGAACAGTGTTCCCAACAGGTTGATGGAAGTAATCGAAAGTAAAGAAAAACCCGCTAAATATTAAAGGAAACGGTAACAAAGTTAACATTGAGTTCCTACTTTTCCACAACCAGAACTTATTTACTTACTAAATCTTGTGTACTCAGGGAGAAAAAGCAAATTCGCAGTTTGTTTACGTGAGTTTCAAATGATTCAAAGCGCAGCCGAAGCTGCACGAAACATTAATTTTGCATTTGGTGAAAGAACGATAACCGGAAGAACGCTATAACTTTGGTTTCAAAGATTCCGAAATGGCGATGAAGGACTCGAAAAGAAAGGGAATCGTATCATCCCGAAAACTCTAGATTTCTATGATCATGGAATGCAAAAAAGCTTGTATCTCGCTAGGAAAAGCGTATTCAATTTAACGGATGTTATTTTGAACAAATAAATTTATTTCGAATAAAAAAGCACAAATTAGGGTATCATGTTTGAAGACCGCGATTTATTTCCAAACTACCTAATAGCAACGCGTGACGTTGGGTGATAGAGCAGTACTCTTGTGCCTTTGTGCCGTCCCGCGAGACTTCTTTTCATTTCTGTGTTATACGTCACAGTTAAAGCTATTTTTGTCTTCGCTTCGTCAAATTAACATTAAAGGAAACGTTTTTATAAATCCTATTTGAAGTTATAGTGGATGCGCATCCAGATGTGTCATTGTAATTATAATCCTATTTCGTCGCACTACGGATCTAATAGGCCTAAATAACTCACCAGGGACATATCGCGGATACATTGGAAAGGAATGACCTGGCGTTGGCTCCAGTCGCAATTCCACACATAGTCAGTGTTCCATCGATAGAAACAAAAACATCCTGAGGATTTTCGTGGCTAATTTTATGACGCACACTTCCGCAGATAAGAGGCTAATTTCTAGATCGGGACAATGATTTTAATTTTCCATGTCCATGATGTTCTTAACAGCCAAGCCTGTCATAAAACGGCACCCTCTTATCTAATTGATCGCAAGCTTCACGTTCGTCCAAGTATCGCTCACCCTTTTTCCGACAAGTATCTCCTGTGCTTCGGGCGCACGGAAGTGCATTAGCGACACCCAACGAACGAGTATGCTGATTGGCTAGTTTCTTATGTTTGGTGAAAATCAAGCAACATGTATATTTTCGCATCCTTTTTGCGCCTTGCTAGGTACTCTAGGTCAAATCTGGCAAGATCAGTCTCGTGTCTTTCACCTGTAAACATCTCCAAGCATTCGCAGAGTTGAAACGATCAGTTGAAACGATCGGTTGTCAGTTTCAGTCGAGTTTTATATCTCGAATCGACTTTAACTCTCAGTGGTCAGAATAAGATATCGTGTGACCATTCATAACGACCATTCGTAAATCTTGTCTCAGCAATTGGAGACAGTTCGAAATTTTCTTATCGTTCGGGGGTATCGTACCCTCAGTGTCGTCGACAGTTTACCAGTCGCCACTCCTCCTCGTGAGTATATCGCCCAAGATTAATTCAACGGGTGCAGTGCAATGCAGTGTCATCGTTATCGGATACACATAAAAATACACACACAATCAGTTTTCAGTTAAGTCAGTCACGCATCAGTTACTTATAATCCAACGGTCAGTCAGTCAATCAGTGAGATACAATTCAGTAGTCAGGATTAGACTTCGAAATCAGGATCGATCAGTCTACCGCAGCAGACAGAGCATGCAGAACATCCACAACTTAAGTGAGACCAGTTGTCAAACTTTCATGGACAGCACCTGTTTCATCGATCATATTTCACGACATTCAGGTTGATGGTCGCATTGAATACACCATAAACCAGTATTCAGTGTATTTCTTTTCCCCGCCAAGGGGTGGTCCTTCGAAAAGTTAGGCGATACGAAGTGCAATATCCTAATACATTGGGTGAATCAGCATCCGTATATTATCCATATACGGTGTTCTGTATTTGCATATGATATATTCGCGAGTATACTGGTTAAGCAATTGTCTTCAGAGCTAATAGGATAGTCGGCTGTATTTCGTTTCAATATTATTTTACCTTTTCGGTTCTTCATATTCACAATGTCGGTTTCTGTTCCAGGAATGGATATTACGTACAAGGAGATCAACGAAAACTAATGATAAGCGCTATTGCGTATTTATAATTGAACGAAACATTCATCCACGCGTTAGGAATGATATTTCTATAATCAAATTCAATTCTCGTCTTTCCAAGTGCCTATGTTCGTTTCGTAAGTATCCAGTAATGATATACAGGGTGGCTGGTAACTGGTGGTATTATACAAGCGGAAAGGGGTTGATTCTACGCGAAAAAAGAAATCGAAAATATACAATAAAAATTTTTTGTTTGAGGCTTTGTTTTCGAGAAAATCGACTTTGAATTTTCGCTCGGTACGCGTGCACTTTATCACGTCTCGTTATAACGGATCTCACTGTAGACCATTCTCTCGATGGAAAAATTAAAAAAAAAAAAAGTTTTTATTCTATATTTTCGACTTCCTTTTCGCGTAGAATCACCCCCTTTCCGCTTGTACCACCAGTTACCAACCACCCTGTATACGAGGTCTTGGTTAATGGTATTACATATTTGGCTAATGGAAGTCGTCGATATGCTTCTGTTTACGAAGAATCGTAAATAATTGTTTTGGTCTTAAAGTATAAAGTTCGAGGCTTATTTGTTGAGAAAATCGAATGTTCCGTTCTTAGACGAAAACGTTTGTTTATAAAATCAAGTACCATTGACGCTAGCCGTTTGGACACGAAGAGGACAATAGCAAGGCCTAATTTCGCGAACATGGAAAACGTCGAAGCCGAGGACTTTCAGGCCTCCCACGTAACGAGATAAATTGCCCTTGTACCCGTAGCGGACATAGACGATAACGCCTTAAAAAGGTTGGTCTAGAGAGTCACCCAATCAACCTCGTGCAATTTTTAACAGAATCGGCTCTATCCATCTAGGAACTGCTCCTCAGCCTCGCAAGTTCGCTTGAGGAGCCAATCAACTACGAACTTCCAAAGTAAACACATAGTCTGCCGCGATAGTTCAATGGAGTCACATAAATTACAGAAATGAAAAGGGATTCGATCAAATTTCTCTATGTAAGTTGTCCTTATTGCCTATGACATAAAAAACGTACATCATTGACGATCAAGCTGAAGCGTATGATACGTTGAATTCGAAATTTCAGTGTGTCGAGCGATGTGCGACGTGTATCGCGTATGTATACAAGGTTTCCGCGAATTCCTCTAATGTTTCGTTCACGCGAGCTGTTAGTTTCGCTTAATCGCGACCATGAGATACAGGAACAAGGAATACCTCGAGATAATCAAGACTTTGAATGCCTATAGCGGTTATTATTCGCTGCTGTTCGCTATTACGGAGAACGTTGTGCCAACCAACGTGTTCTTGATGTCAGAAACGCTCTCTTAGAAAATGCATCCTTTGAATCTCGGTATCGACATTGTAGTCGTACGCGCGGACGTGCCATCGAAGATGATGCTCTAGATTCTAGAAGATTCATATTTATAACAATCCTTGATTAACACCATCGATATTGAGACGAGACTCTGCACGAGTGTTCGTTAGACCCAACTAAGGAATTTAGCCGTAATTCGTTCGTGCTTTAAGGGAGAAATCAACCCTCTCGTCCGAGTCGGCTTTCTATGTGAATGTTTATAGATCGTAAACGACAAGAGATATGAAAAAGTAATTCAAATTAAAGTTATATCTTGTCTTGATACCTATTAATTTGTGCGAAAAATTTATTTAAAAATGTTAAAGTAAACAGAGGATTCGGAAATACAAATAGTTTACTTTATTTCACACACAACAGCTATACATATATATTACACTCTGAAGACCTCGATAACCTTCTTGCACTCACGCTTGTTGTCAACCAGACTCTTCTAGAAGCTTCTCCCATCTGGCAACAGTCTTTTGTCTCAACTAAGACCTGGACGCCCTCTAACGCTTACACACACATTCACACGTACAGTGTAAATGTATCATTTACCTAACAAAAAAATCATTTCTTTGCGAAAATTAAAGTGCTTGCCCGCTTTTCTTACAGAAATTTTAATCTTCTTCGAATCCAACGGTGTACCACAGTACATAATTATTGTAATTATTCCTTGCAGAATCGTCACTTTAAGTGCTGTGCTGGCTGTTAATTCAATATGTATTTGCGATGTTGATAACTTTTGCGATAACGATCGTTTCTCCATACGTTTTACATGAAATAACCATAAGATTAATTTTATCGTAACTCGTCAGGATATTAATCGATGGATGATAACATATTGTGCACACAAATCTTTTAACGAGGTTTATCATGCTGAAACAATAAAAATGCAAATCTATTTAAGACCTATTAATATACAGGACCGAAGGGAATAATTTGTTTTCATTTAATAATTGACAAAAGATAAGTAAAACCAAACTGCAGATAGTACAATGTTACAAAATTCAATACTTCAGTATTTACCAAGTTATATTTTCTGATGTTCAAGAATGTGTTTCACATTTATACCTACTAAATAACAGTAATTCTGCGTTTGAACATATTTTGGGTTAGATAGCACTGCTCTGCGTTTTAAGGTTCATTCATCTAACACGGTTCATTGTTCAGGATTGTCTATTCTCTATTCGCTCTTCATCGCATACAAGTTGTTGAAGACTAACTCGCCGGATAGTCGGTCGTGCGAAGATCAGGCGGCCGTGTGACGAACTATGGATCCAAAAGAGGAACAAATCCATGTGAGTCAACCGCGACACAACATTTATCGTATTTCAAATGAATCTCTCCTATAATTAAACTGCCATGTTTACTGGTAGAATTTCTTTAAAAATATTTCAATAATCATTTTAATACACGCATAGTCGAGCTTGTTTTGAAATTAATCACAAATTTCGTCACGAAAAGAAAATTGGTTTCCATGTAAGAAATCAAGGACAATGTAGAAATGTCAAAAAGTGTGAGTGATAGAAAAAAGTGTAATGTGAAGCAGCGAATAAGAATAAAAAATGGAATTATTGAAGTGGTTGTAGCCGCTACTTGTCACAGCTTGTATGTGTACACGTACATTTCTGTATATATATAGATCAAGAAAAGGAAAATGTCCAATAAAAAGTTAAAAACCGCTCTTACAAAGCATTAGGTAATGTTGTGGGAACAATAGAATTTCAAAAGTATTTGAGAACGATATTTACAAACCGCCTATCAGTTCCTATACTGTATCGAACGAAAACTAGTCTATTATTATTTCGTACTGTTGTTGTAATTTTTCAATTAAAGAATTTTTTGGCATGTTTGTATGACATGTACGGACATGCCACATGTATCTCGTCGAGTAAGTAACAAAACTTGCTAGGCCAAAGTACATTGAAGTACTAAAAGAAAAACATTCCAGATGAAGCATTGCGATTGAAGTTGAGATTTTTCATGCACCAAAGACGTTAATGCGCCTATACACCTTTTAAGTGACAAATAAGTCATTCTTACATAATCTTTGGAGAAAAAGCAAAGAGATACAGAAGGAAAGCCTCTTTTATATTTTCTAAGCAGTGGAGCATACTAAGTGATTGAGTATTCTTTTAAAAGCAGTTCTTCTTAAGTTTTTATTAACTTTATAGAGAAGGGATTTTAACCAAAGTTTGCACGCACTATGTTTCACTTAGAAAAAATTCACAATAGCTTTATTGTTGTTGGTAGCCTGTGGATATTTATGTTACTGAAATGTGTAAAAAAAATATGTTAATATAATACGTAAGATATATTGGAAATCATATTATTTGAACATCAAAGGCCAATTTACGAGTAGAGAACTATCGTTTGATATTATAAGATATAACAGGCGCATATCTTTTACATCATTAACGATTTCAGCTTGTAAGGTGTCATTAATTCGTAATATAGTTTTGAAACCGAAATTTTTCTTTAAAATTGTGTTCCATTTGGACATCGTCTTCTTCGAAAATTTCTGAAATACATTCATGTACAGCCTTTTGTACTCATTGGCAGGATTTAAAAATGGTTCTTGGTAAGTATACAATTTTTTTAGTACATATTGCAGTATACGTCTACTATATATATTGGTCTTTTTCGCATCTATATCAAAATATTCAATTATGCGATTCAAAACAAAATTCAACTATTGAATATGTCACAAAATACAATCTCCTTAATCAATTTGGAATTGATTAACGGCTTCTTTACATATACAGTGTAGTACAAGTAAAATAAATGTGGATATTTAATAGACTATACAAACGGTTTTAATCATTTTGATCGTTGTCTTTATAAGCTCGAGAGGGTTTTAAATGTGTGTGCCAGGATTGACGTCCATCCGCTATAGGTGCTGAAATAGACATCCATTAAAATGTTTCAAATGGAAATTCGAGTAAGTATTAAATCAAATATTTCCTCTATAATCTATATTAGGAAATCGTCAATTGTTGTCAGAAACGCATCGTTTTTGTTTTTTTTCTTTATTAGCCAGTAATACCAGTACGTATGAAATGTGTGACTTGTATTGGTTCGTACCACAGACTCTTAGGAAGAATGCGCTTTTATCTGAAAAGATTGAAATATTAAAATCGTGTATGAAAAATAAAATTCTTAGCTTTAAATTGTTATACGACGATAGGTATATGAAGCCAAACACATTTATTATAAAAGAAACATGATAATTAAGATTTGGAAAATTGGTGCGATAAAATTCGACATCTCACAACCTAATGAATGTTACGAGCGTTTGAAGTTGGTGATAAGTGAAGTAGTTCTACGCGAATAAATGTTAAGCATCCATTAATTATCCATTTTTTTAATAAATATCCTTATTATTCGTGTAAAGTATATAATTTCGAATTACGCGTACACTGAGTATTACACGTTGCTTCCTGTTCGTCGAAATAAAAATATGCAGCAAGCAAACGCTTTGACAGTTGATCGCGGTCGACCGATATCGCGATAACGTAATTCACCAACGGAACAGTAACAAGACTAAATTACAGTAATAAGTTATCTCACTTGTTTTAGCATTTAGTTCGAAGAATAATCGTTTGCTAGTTACCCAAGGAGCATGATCAATCTACGTTGTTAATAAGAATTATAAGATAATAATGTAGTCACTCGTCTATTCTTTGAAGAAGCTTGAGCACGTAGTTGCCTGTGGCGATAAAGCGACAGAGTGGTCAGAGTGGTCAAAATGGAAGAGAGAAGGAAGCTGAACGAACGGTTGCTCGGCACGCGCGCGATCGAGTTCATGTGTACGACAGAGATAGCTAGGACTGAGAGGAAGGTAAGGGAGTAAGGACGAAGTAGAGGGAGAGGAAGACAGAAGGTTTGTTCCGTTGCTGAAGTTAATGGCACGGGAACAAGTATAGGAGAGACTAGCTGTGCGTGTGCAAGAGGGTGCTGGGGATCGGAGAGGGTCAGAGTGGATCAGGGGCAGAGTGGCGGTAGAGCTGTATCGATGTCCGGGCGCGTTCACCACCGTCGGCACACACGCCGTGTCGGTATCCTGCAAACGACTAGCACACGCCGTCACCTCTCTTCTGCACACGTTCGAGGCCAGTTTCAGCTTTCTCTTTCACTAACATTATACCGTCGTTTCCACTACTGCCGATAACGGCGCCACTATCGCCATCGCTGAAACTGCTACCTATCTTTCTTCCACCTGCACCTTTTGCTGCTTCTGCTTTTCCTTTTCACTGCTCGCATGGAAGAACGCTCTACTCGCTAACCTCGATGTTTGCACATTTGCATGTTAGTCGTAAATTAGACGCTTACATTAACAAAGAGATAACGACAAATAGACAAAAACAAAAATTCCTTGGATTTTAACTTCGACATCAACGAAGGATTCGGATTCGTCAATTTTACGAGTTAATGATTTACAATTCCGCCCGTTCTATTCGTTGACACATAGGTATAATCTGTCTTTTTTACTTTCTTTGTAAACCATCGTTTCGCTTCCTTGGTGGAATCTCGAAGCATCTTCATTTTTGTTATGAAGATACTTCGATTTATTATACTGAATTATCTTTGATAAATTTGATAAGGAAGATACCTTAAATGTAACATTATATATCGAATGATGGCATACAGACCTTCTACTAATTTCTTCTGTTTTGAATTGTAACTGTAAACGATATATTTATTTATCTTTTTATTTTTTCCAAGCAATTTGCGAACAGATCGCGAACCGTATTCGTCGATGGTACAAGCACTTTCGCCAGCAGCGAACAAGTAATGAATTCGTCAGTAAATACCGTTTTCGCTTAGGAAATGGTAGATCAAACGGCCTGCTTCCACCAGGCCAGCTTATGTTTTGTTCGTGAGCTGTTCCGGAGGTAACAAACAAGTTGATGCAGACGCAGTATAAGAAATATTAAGAAATAAATAAGTACATATGACGATACAAAATATTCGACTCACACATATCTTTCTTATCTTAGCTTTCGTTTTTCTGTACAGGTACTATTTATAAAAAAAAAAAAAATGCTTGTTTGTAACTTCGTATTATAGATACTGCAGCATGCATAGTAGTATGCATAGTGTATACTGCGTTGACCAGAAACTTGAGGTGTTTAGGGATACTTTTTATTTAGGTGTATTATTACTTAAAGCAGTGATTCCCAAAAGGTGCACCTCTGGGATAAAACTACGTGCGCTACCACGAAAGGGCAACACCTTTTTTCTTTTTTCTTTTTAATCGCGCAATTGCATCTGTGTTGTAGACTCTGGAATTTGTATACCAAGTGAACGCCAGAATATTTGCACAGTTTCCAAAGACCACCGCGCCGTGACTAAACAAATTTTGGGAACTACTGACTTAGAGTTCTATCTTGCGTTACTTTGTTGAAATGCGTATTGTTTGTACAATTATTATTATGAATTTATACATAAATTTTCCTATTGTAGATATGTTTCTTTGTTTGAATTTTTCTTAAATTACTTTTTAACTATATTGTGTTTAATATTTTTCTTACGTGTATTTAGTAGCTTTATACATAAAAAATAGTGTTGTCATACTGCAAGAGCGAAAGCGAGTACCATGTTAAGTACAGAATACGATGAGTACAGGTGAACCGATAGTGGCGTTACATACTAAAGCCGCAATTTGGCCGCGATCAAGTTACTTCACGCGATTTCCCATCTATAGTATACATATCGGAGGTTCTCTCTGACATCGCGAACGGCTTTTTTTCAACGATGAGGTCAGCTCTCGCAAAACGAAGGAACAAGACACGCTTTCGCAGAAAAACTATTTAATACGTATTTTTTATTCTTTTTTTCTAATATAATACACGAATATTTATGTAATTACAAACTTTCGGGATCCCAATCCCGCTCGAATCTATATACATCGAGTACACGCGACCTTTGGTATGTGCCGCTGTCTCTCGAGCGACTGCGTGAATGTTATTATTTGTTACTTGCAGATTGTGTTTTGATGTTTATCGTTCCTCTTCCTTCTAGTTCTGTTGGTAGGCAAAGACCTCCTATGCATGTATGGTTTAGGCAGATGGTTCTTGTCTTATTCATGATTGTTCTTGTTGATTCTGTTTAATTGGTTCATGTTTGTGTTGGTTTTATTATGCTAAATGTATGCATGTCAGAGTTCCTACTGCATATATGATAACTTTGTAGGATTATGTAGTTCCATAATTTCTGTTGATTATAGACAGGTACGCTTAAATTTTGTGTTTTGTTTGAAACCGGGATATTAGAATATTTAATCCGTGACATGTTGTCCTTTACATTGGCTATTAAGTGTTTCTGTTCCTTCTATTTCTTTGTACTCCCTTTTCTTACGCGTAGCATTTTTCAATTTCGAAATGTAAGTGTCTTTCTTTGCTTATTCCCTCTGTATTCTACAAGAGTGATTTCATATGTGTGTTTGTGATGTAGCGTATAGTTCAACGTCACCTACATATAGGGTGAACCAAAATTTAGAGGAGAGCTTGAGAAGTCAATAAAATTTTATTAATGAACTAATTTCAATGATATTATATACAATAAATACTTAACGTATAGAGTATTTTTTTGACAAAATGTGGAACATGACATCTTTTAAACGAGCTCCACTTGCTGCTCTTTCGATTGTTTACTATTTGTATTATCTACTTAGGATTCAAACGTTAGTTTCATCGAAGTTCCTGACTCTATCTGGAGATAACAACGTATCGAACTACGATCCGAGTTGTATTTTGAAAATCGGGAAAGCCTTCTCCAGACTCTGTTCAATTCTTGGTGCCTTCCAATTATGTGTTTTCTGTATGACTATCGTTAACTAGTTACTAGTATAACCTCTATTTTAAGTGTTCTCCACGATATATCTCGACTGATCACGTGTCGATATTTCTGAGAAAGTTTTGTTTTGGGCAATGTCTTCTTTCTCCGTTTGATGTTTTTTTACTTAACGTAATACAATTTTCTGTTTAAACGAATCAATTGTGAGTTCAACAGGTTCTGTATTTTTTCTCAGTTGTTGTGTGTAGTTGATGTCCTTATTTGACCGGTCTGCTTCTGCATATGTAGTGTGTTAGTCTTTCTATGTTTGTTCATATTTGTTTAATTTTTCTCTCAATTGTTACTTGCTATGTCGGTTTGTTATTCTTTTGAAATGTTTGATTTGTCTTTATTTGATTTCTTTCGTGTTTCATGTTTTCTGTTCCTGTGCTTTTATTCTGACTGTTGTTTGTTTCGTAGTTTACTGTTGTCTCGATTCTGGTATTGTTCATGTACGTCTTCATACTATGATATAATTTGCGAATAATTTTATCAGTAACTAGTTTTGCTCTTGTAACTAATTAGCTCTGTATCGTAGCTCTAAACGTGAATATTCCACTATGCTTCTGTCTAGTCGGGTTTCAATATTGTCTTGGAAACGTTCTTTGTACATTATATGCTACCGTTGCATTTGGATATTTCTAAATCATTGCGAGTATCTGTCTAAAATATATTTCAGGAATAAAATTCTTTAATGTAATTTTAACCTCCGATGTTACCTGAGACAGGAAGTTAGTAGATCTTGACAAAAATAGCAGCTAACATTAATTAATCGAAACAAGAAGATAGTAATTGAAGGCGGGCGAAAATTAGTTCTGAAGAGAGATCTGAGTTAAGTAACTCTGATTGTGTCTGTTCAATTTAAAGATAAATAGGGAACTCGAGTAACGCAGGCATGTTCTTTGTTTTTGTTCAAATTTGATACAACGTTTGCGGCGGTGAAGTAAAGGGAATTGAGGGTAGAAAAATATTCCCCGATCATAATTTTAAACATTTAATAAAGTTATCAATTTTTTCATCGAATTTCACCATGTCCAACCAAACTTTGATCGAAAAAAATTGTCGATATTCGAACAACCGCAACTTCGTGAAAAAGAATCGTACAGCTGACTTCATCTTAAAGGGTAAAATCTCTGTTTTCTTATATATATATTCTTGAACTCAATTTTTTCCAAAACACCTTTTTCTTACAAAACTGAGTGGGGAAACTGAAGTAGCTTTCCCTCTTTCTCAAATTTTACGAATTCAAGCGACTCCGCAAAGTTTAACAACCCTTTCGGAATTCGTTCTAAGATGTGTTTGTAAAGGCGAGTTTCGCCTTTACAAAGATCGCTAAAAAGTTGATGTACGATTCTTTTTCGCCATTTTATCGCACTGTAAATGAAAACTGTGCCGCCGGCATTTGAATAACCCAAGGTATACTACGAGAGGTTGCGCGGTCGGACTTGTACCTTATGTAAGATATGTATTGTGTGTGTGTGCATAAAACGTATGAAATAGTAGTACATGAATGATATTGTACTGTGTTTTGTATGTACAGTTTGGTGATTTTTTTGTAGTAATGTAAATTCATTTGTTCAAGTTTTAGCCACATTCTACGTAACTTTCCTAATTCTAATCAAACACATGTGTCACCACCAGGTAGCTCCCATGGTTATGGGTTGATTTCCCGACAAAGATTTATCTCCGGCCATTTTTATTAGCCAGTTCGTTATTGTTTTGGCTGTGCTGGTCTTTCCTGCGACATTCTCGATCGTTACATCGTAGGGTTTACTCTTTTTGGAACCAGTTATTTCACACCAATAAGGTAGTTATTCCATAGTGGTAGTGCGTAGTTAAGATCTGCGGGTTTGCCGAGCCCGTATGGTCGAACCAATTATCCTTTGTGAGTTTATTATTATTTTAAAGAATCGGAACTTACTATCGTAATCTCGTAGAATAATTTTGACGATTGCGGCGTTGTGAGGTATTTTAGGTTTCAGAAAATTGGTAATCATAGATCGAGTGATCCAAAGCGAAATTAACTTTCCACAGGTCTCATAAATTTGAGGAATGTTAGATTCCGTTCTTAAGCGTTTGGTACAACTGCTATTATTGGAATTATTCATTTTGTCTGCATAGGAAATAACCATTGTACGGTATAGCGTAATTGAATCACTCATGTACGTAAATTTATAGTTTTATTCAGATAAGTGTGATACCAGTCTAGATTTTATACAAAATCTAAGTAAATTTAGCAATTATTTCTTTATGAAGAAGAACAGAATTTACATGACGATGCATAAACGTTTAGTAAAAAAGATGAGCACAAAAGTAATAATTTAAATTACGTGGCTAAATTAATCATTTAAAAGTATAAAATTCCGTTCTTTATATCATTTGTGGATTTTTGATATTTAACAAATGATCTCTCTCTTCTACTTCTATGCGATACATAAGAATATTACAATATCCATAAATAATGTATGATCTCTTATCGCGTATAGAAAATGTAATAAAATTTCTTGTTCGTAGCTTTCGCAAGTATCTGAAAAACATTATGCAATTAACGATAATCGTTAATTAATAATTTTGTAATGATCTTTAATAATTCCATCGCTACAAACACTCGCCTTTAGAAACATATACGTATATAAGAAAATAATATAAAAAAATGATAATTTATCTATATATTTCAAATTCAAGTTTTCTGATTATATTCTGTTTTTTTCTTTTTTTTCTATCACGGACGCGTATATTCAATGAATCAGATATGAGTTCGTACTATACTGGCCACGTGAAAGTTAGTGAACAACAAATATGTTCGGATTGGACTTTTGATATCGACATGTACACTCTCTCTATATGCTATGTTTTACGTGATTTAAATTTTGATTAAAAGATTGAAAATTTTTATTCTCGTATGCTGTCTGTTAGTTGGTACCTGTTTAATTTATTGTCAATCGGATAACGGTAAAGCGTGAACCAAAACCGTCAGTATATCGTAGTTCGAGGCAAATTGAGACGGCATGTTTGGATAAAACGGGTGGCATAATTTTGTATGAATCTACGCCTGAAAATGTGTGTTTTTTTTTAGATCTATGAAAAATTATTAACAAACAGATAGATTTTATTTTCAATTTCTAGAAAACCATTTTTTTATTTTATTCTATACAATATACATATGTAAGCAGAAATCGATACCACAAACATGTTTTGTCAATCAGAACTGTTTACGTGTCCCACACATACATTTTTACATGATCAGATATGGAAAGTATGCGTGTGTATTGCTAACAATAGTAAATGTTTCGCGTGGTTGCCAGTCCATTAGCTGTTTCCATAAGTATATGTGAATACAAAAATAAATCAACTATATTGAAACCAAAATATAATACTTGCCATAAAAGCTATAAAACTTCTTAGTAGCGGAAAGTATGCTGTTACATGCTGATGATATCACAGAATCAATTTAAAATCAGCAATTCCACAACGTATAAATTATTTCCGCCAAAGGCTAAATCATAATTCGAACAGCAGATTATCAGCTTTAAGTATTATTTAACTAAAACATGATACAATAAAATAAATATTAAAATTATCCATAAACAACAGTAAATTATTAACAGTAAATGATTTCAATCTGATGATGGCAGATATATTTAAAAAAATAATATTCGTTTTTGCTCAATAAGATCCCCTTTAAAAGCTGGTATGACAGAATCGGAACACTTCCACATGTTAAATTTTGGAAAACAAGTCTATGTGGACGTAGAGATGTCAATTACGAATTTATTTTTAATAGTTTAGGAGATAGAAACTACCAAATTTTGATCACCTTGGATTTTATGCAAATGGTAAGGACACAGTTAAACAATATCTCCTTAATGCTAAAACAAGCGGAAAGTCTCTTACCAACATGTGCTCCCTTACAGTTACATAAATTATAGAACCGTCGATCTACAAGAACAACATTATGGAAATTGACACAGTGGGATTGCCAGTAGCGTTACCACCAATAAAACATGGATTAACCCCTTAACCTACAACTACGGGCATAGCCATACCATGATCGGGCCAAATATAATATATAATATAATATATAATAGCTTGTTTACGTTTTCGGCCCAAAATTCTCGAACGTAAATCGTAGGTTAAGGGGTTAAAAGGCCATTTTCACAATCATCAGTAGGAGCTACGTGCATCACAGTCACGTTAATTGTATTACAATCATTAAAGGAACTGCTAGAATAAAGATGGATGGAAAAGCAAGTAAACATCGTAATAAATCTCATAGCTGCGACAGATTAGATGAAACGTTCGGAGCAGTGAGACACGAGATCGAACTTAATTATATTCAACAAAAGCGTTCTGAAAGGCGTGTTTAGATCGTTCAAGTCGATCGGAATATTTAAAACATATGCAAGAAATACATCTAAGTGCAGAGATCTAAGCAGAAATGATAAAAAAGGTTTGTTCTATACTGAAAGAACACAGCGTTAAAGAACATAAGTTTCTGATTCTCATTATCATTATGAAGATTATATTATATTATGGAGAAACTTCAATCTCGAAACATCCGACAACATTATAGGCAGCTAGCTGGTCGGCACATGTATCGCGAAATCGATAATAAAATAGAATATCAGCGGATTATCGCGCAAACACATCGGGATATCAACCACGAGAAGTTATATCCGATCTGAAATCGATTCAAGCCAGGAATTCTTTGTTCGGAAGAAATGTATTTCAACGAACATCAACATCCAGGGTACAAAGATTATTTTACCTTCGCGAAGAAAAAGGGATAATGAAAGATAATCAATCAAGCTAAATATAGCTTTATCGAGGTTCCATTGACCACTAATTTAGAAGCAATTAGAGTAGCTATCCGATAATTACCAATAGCGGGAACAAAAATAAATATTTGTAACACATATATGTACATAGAATTCTGAACAATCAAATGTTGGACTTAAACAATTTGTAAAGCAAATTTTGCTATTGTTATTGATGTACTTCGATAATTACTGTTCCATTTTGGAATCATCCAAAGGAACAGATGCAGAAAAAGTGAAAAATTATTCGAGGACTTGTACTCAATACACTTTGAGTTCAGATATTCAGATAATGCAACATAGACCTATTGGTAACAGTAGATTAGTACAAAATACGAAATGGAATATTTTAAAGGACTGTGGTGATAGTCATCATATTTCTTCATCTTTGCTTCTATAACGATTACATATCAAGATATTTCCCGATACTAAAGATCGTATAATTCTGAGTAGTAAGAAAAAATCTAATTGATATTTTAATTCTTTGTAGTAAAATCACGACTGGTTTCAGTAACTTTTACATGACAAGTGATCGATTTAGGTAAATTCTCCTAAAATTCTTTTTCAATTCTTGTTTATTTATAATATTATGTTAGTCATATCAATTTACTCTTTTTGTTTGACAGGAGCGTTTCTACCAATTTTGATTATACGATATAATACTCACTTCTTTTCTTATAGAAATTATGTTTTAGCTTATTATCGATGTAAAAATTAAAATCACCACAATGTCCCTGTCTCGCATTATTCTCTAGTATGTTCAGATAATTGCGTTTATCCATCTCTTCGTTTATGGATACCAATATCCTTAGTCAGTCAGTTGGGGATCTTTACGCTCATCTTATCGTTTGATTTGTATCATATTATAGCATTATTATCAGATGTAAATCCTATTTTAGTTGAATATATTTGATTTAAAATGTGTACTTTTAACATAAATTTAGCTACGTAGGCAAATTACGCCAAAACTATTAGTTACTGACAATTCAAATAGCTTGGTTTTCTCATTTAATAAGATTCATAATAGGTATAGTGGATGTTTTATTTGGAAATCTGCGCGTATAAAAATAGTTATTATCCAATAAATTGGAACATCGCTATCGATATTTGAAAGTATCTTGTTTCTTTTATAATTTTCAATTTTGTAACGAGAACTTGTCATGTCGAAAGTATATCGTGTACATATACATTACAGTGGTGTCTTGTTAACCGGTCGCGTGTTGGAAACTAATCTGACCAGTTAGCAGAGGAAGGTATACGTATACATGCCAAGAATGTTGCTTCGGCATGAAATGGATAGAGAAATTGAACGAGACAGAGATACCTGATACCCAACTCGTGATGCGGAAGTTCTAAAGTCAGAACCTCGAAGCTCCACACAATAAAGGCACTTACAAGAAATGGTGGGAATAGCGACGGCCAGTTAGCGAGATACTGTAGTAAAATTTATCGCGTTCAGTAAATCTTTTTCCTGATTTCTTTCTAATTCCACTGCAAGCTCCTATTTTATAAATCTCCAAGGAGTAAGTGTTACTTAACTAAACGATTAACATCCAAAGTTTATATAATATCATTTATTTATATATAATATTTTATTTATTCTTTATTATCAGATACAAGATTAGAATTAATTTCACGATTTAGATTTGTTATTTTTCTATATTTGATTCCTTTTTCTTCATCTTTCAATTCTACGTTGCATCTACTGGTAGGTCGCTGCAAGGAAATTTTCATGATTTTCTTTTCTATGGGAGTAGGTAGATTTTGTGTACATGTTTTACAATTAATACTTATTATTATGAGTAAAAACTTATTAATGTAACTACCAGTTATATCGACTAGTTGACTATATAAATTAAACACAGATCCTGTTATCTCAATATTTCCTTAGCGGATTCCAAATATTTCCAACTTTCCACGCTCAGAATTTTTTATTATCGCATCTGAAATTATTATCGGTGAAGTTACAAAATAGTTACCTCCTCACCTATTTTGATGCCTTATATGCCTTATATGCCCTATATGCTATATGCTATATACCATCAAGGTTACTATTCTGAACAACTTTTTACATATATAGGGTGGTCGGTTTTAGTTTTCGAGCTATACACAAAAGTAAATTCGAAAGAATATATAGCGAAGAATAAGTGAAACAGACGGGCAGTATGCAATGACATAATGTCAATCTTCAAAATATGTAAAGGCGAATTGTACCATTTCATTTATCAGAAAATATTGTCTTCATCCATATTCCATGCAAAGTGATTATCCAAAGTGATCAGTGAACAGAGTGGAGCCAAAATAGAGAATAATTCGTTCGTATTGAAACGCCACTGACAAGTATAAATTTATCCGAATCCGTATTCGGAAGAATTCGGAAGAAATGAATACAGATTCCTTTCATCTCTTAGACGGCACAGATATTAAGTATTTAAGTTTCAGAGAATATTTCAGACTAGCGAAATGATTTCAACCCGTGAACTGATGTGAATAATTTCATCTTTTATATTCATTGTGAATGAAACAGTCACGATGATCATCCAAAGTGGACAGGTGTAGATTCGGCTTAACAGTTAATCGACGGAACGTGCGATCGTTGATGGGTTGCGCATGGCTACCGTCTCTCGCGATTATATAGCGTGTGCATTATCGTGCGAATAATTAGCGCGAAATCGGTTGAAGTTGGGCTGAGAATAGAGCGGTGAAGTGGCTAAACGTTGATCGGGCTCCGCTATTCGGACTGATACTCGCAGTATTCAGACTGCGAAGCAGCTGCATGTTGACCAGACCTCGCCGCTCAAAATCAAACTTCAACGCTGATTATTGGACATCAGCAATCGCGTATCAAATTCTGCTGATTGCGGCCCGAATTTTGCCGCCGACGAAATCACAACCGTGCAATACCCTTCCGCTAATTTTCCTTCTGTCACGATCGACTTCCCGTAAAAATAAAGCATATGGAATAAAAAAATAACGAAGCGGGGAATAATGGGACAAAGAAGCCCGTAAACGAGCGCTTCCTAAAGCCATGTAAACCGTAATAACTAAACCGCAATAATAATACCACGTTGGATGTTCGCAGCTTCGAGCGTCCACTAGCGATGATGCATTTTTCATAACTGTAACTTTTCCTTTCTATGAAATATCTTGTTTAATGATGACGCAAAGTTTGCCAATTATGTATAGATTAACCGAAGAAATATGCACTATTGGAAAACCTTCATTGATTTCACGAGATTGATTACCAGGCGATGATTAACAATATCTGCTGCGGTTTCATTGGGTTTCATCAATTTGTCGACGGACATATAACAGGCGGAAGTTCAGGTTCAACAATATTTAATAGAAACGTTGGCTCTTTTGCTGCAGTATCGTTGAGTATTCGTACAATAACGCAGTAGTAGACACGACGACTGCCGTGTACGTTTTATACAATAATCAGGACTACTACTGAAAAACCTTGTTTTATAATCAATCGAATGGTTGTGGTAGAATTCTCATGATCCCCAAATTTCCAGATTTCCTTTGGATTGTACTAGAAAACGAAGTTTATCATGAACCATTATGAAAATCGTGCAACGTTTACTAGAGGCTTAGTTGAATCAGTAGCGTTATCTTTAATCAATAAGTGCATGGAAATCGATGAATACGTACTTAGAGTATCTAAGTATACGCAATTAAAGTACAATGAACAGCCAGAACAGATAACGATTTTACAAATAGCATTTAGAAATATCTCATTAATCAGTGTTTTGATGTGGTTTAGAAGAAAAATAAAACTCGATGCACGTATTTACAAAAAATTCAGAAAATGTTCTTTTAAATTGTGTTACATATTTTAAATTGTAATAGAAAAATAAAAGTATGTACGTATTTCTTGAAACACATTTTGGACTTCATTAATTTTCCATAAATAAATAGATTATTTAAAAAGAAGCATTTCAACGTCGTACGTCCCATTCCAAATATTATCCGAAACCTACACATAGGTGCCTTTTTATCCCTTAACGGATGTATTTTACCTGTAACGTGACATTATAACTTTACCGTATCGGACGTGTATGTCTCGTGGAAGGGAGGTTAAAAACTTGAGCCAAAAACATCAAGTCGTATCGAATTATAGATAGATTCATGGGCAGCGTGGGCCACGCGAGTCATTATGGATCTATGTATCCTTGTTTGCGGAAGTCGTTAAAACGACTTCTACAATTTTTTGGGGAGCGAGCAGAAGCAAATATATATTTTTATAAAACGCGTAAGAGAACTCCACGTTCCTGCATGTTATGAAAAAACACGACACATCGATAACATGTAAATAAATAATCAAAGCTTGAACGTATAGATCGCGATGAATAACGTTAGAATAAACGTTTCTGTGCTAAAAGTATGTTCTCGCATCGAGCAGTGTTAGCAACATTTTTCACGCAGCTACGAAGTAAAACGGCGACCCAGCGGCAAGTCATGTGCGAAGCGTTAACGTCCGTTAAGGCTTGAAATATATGCTTTGAAAGCGTGGACGGACAAGCTGCATGTTGACTGCGTTATTTCTTATAAAACGGCAAAGCATATCTTTACGCTGTAATATCGAAAATTTAACGATCTCGTTTAGTCGTAGCTACAAACGTAACGAGAAGCGAGGAAATTTTTCGGACCAAGCAGATGACAGCCGCCGAGCTGCGATTTGCATTCATCGAATACTGCCGATTAAATGTCGCGAAGAAAATTTTCTTTTTTCTCGCAGCTAGTCGGTAACGGCAGTGATTGGAATTTTCAAGTGAGCTCCTCCTCGTTCGACGAGAATGTTCAAGTGGCGTGCTGCAGGACCCTCGGCGATGAGGGAAAGATCTTCGAAATTAATGAAACTGAAATTCGCCGAGAGTTTCCTTTCAACGGAAATCAGGGAAATGTCTATCGATCTTGTGCCGCGGATTCTCCTCCTCGTCATCGCAATTAACGAATCACGAAGACTTTACTCTTTTATGAGCCGAAACGAGAGGAATCACCGGTAACTGGAAGGAGAAAACGGTTGCAGAGAGGAAGGGGCTAGCTTTCGATGCTGTACAGAGAGACAGGGGAAAATCGCCTCCCGTGAATCGAGGCTGAGCGAGGTTGGTCGAAGGGGAAATGCGAAGCAGAAACTAGTTGTCGCGGAAATCGATTTTCACCGTCAGGCCAACATTACCCAACGGAATTCGTAACTTAATATTATTCGACGTTACCATTCGCACGATTGTTACTTAACAATGACGCTATCTCTCGATGGGCTACTCTCTCAGAGAGATAAAACACTTCCTACTACGTTCCTCTATCGCGTCTATATCTTCTAACGTTCTAACGCGTCCACATACGAAATCGATATAAAGATTCGATAGCAATAATACTATCCTTTGTTCATTTATATTATATACGGTATTCTTTGATAATTAACAGTTTATTGGGAGAATGTTTTGCGAGCTTGCGCGTACGCGTACGAAAGAAAAATTGAACGTTTCTTAAATAGATATAATTAGTTTTAAGAATCGAAAGTAGGAAAATAATTTTTTGCGTTACAAAGCTGCTTCGTAGATCTTGCTCCTATGTACAAAATTAATTTTGTTGCATACGTATACGATGGTTACGTGTGTTATACGAAATATTTTATAATTTCACTGGCTCTATAATTCCATTTAACTATCATAGTTGTATAGGTACAATTTTAAATAATTCTAAAAATGTACGTAGCAGTTACAAGATACTATACAAGCATATATCTTGCAGGGATCACAAGAATATTGAAACAAGAAATTATGTACAATATTAATAAATTTCAGTATTCAGTGGAACCATCTTCAACACTTTTTACATGGATAAGGTAACTATTGATACTGTGTATTAATATTTTACTAAATATACGTTTGTAATAAATATTTTGTAACATGTACATTTGTAGAATTCAAATTTTATTTGCTATCAAATTGTATCTCATTACAGTGCTAATGAAATTACAAAATATTCTATACAACATATACAATGTGAAGATAATAGTTTTCTGTGGTAGTAAGTGTTCAAATACTTCCGTGAGCCAGTGTATAATATTTTGCACAGGCTTGCGAGAAACTCTGGGGTCGAAATAACTTATCAATCTTCAATTTATATATCGCACAGAGTATAACACATGTTAAAAATTTCAGGAATATTAATTTGATTGTAATCCATCCCGACTACAAGATCGAGTGAGATTGATTAAGTATTTTACCTCGATTCATCTACCATTTCAGTACGGATATTATAATACGAATTTCTGCAATGCAGTTAATAGATTATAAAAATTAAGCGAAATTAGTGTGCTTCTACCGATCGATATCAAATTGAGTGATATTCGATGTCACATTCAGCAATGGTCCTCTCCATGTTTGTGTTAAGCAATGTTTGATTGGGTCCTCCGATTTGGAGTTCTAGCTCCCTCTAAATATTCTATCACAAATAGACATTCCTTAAATCAAGTCAAACATCGTGGGATTTATACCTGGAAATTCGTATGTTCCGCAGTTATTCGTAACAGCACTTATTTGGAAAAATGAACTTAATTTTATCGCACCAGGCTGAATAAATCTCAGTCAAAGTCGAAAATAATTCGCGGAAGGTTTCGAAATATCGTAGGACGCTCATCAATGCTAACAACTGCGCTGACATTTTTCATTTCAATTTGTGCAGCTTTATAAATTTTGCAACGAATTCGTAACAGCGAAAACATATTAGCAACGTTAAAAGTAAAATTCTGTGAAAACAGAATCTACGAAGATAGACGGCAACGATTAGAAATGGTTTGATAATGATTCAATATATATATATATAGAAGTTGCAAGATATTGACTGTAAACTCATATATAATAAAAGCTTGGTATACGGTATGAATCATTTTGAGCATATAATAAGTATTACATACGTTCGCATTGAATACAGAGAATTATTAATATCGTGAATGAGTACTTGAACAGGCGTTTAAGTATTTTTATGATCTCTGCGAAATATCTATTTGTACTAAATATCATGTAACCTCTGTGTACCCTTGTAGAATCGTTAAAAACTGTACCAATATAACTATGATAGTTGGGTGAAATTACAGTATCAATGAAATTGTAAAATATTTCGTATAACACACGCGATTTAACTATTAATATCCACAAAACGAATACTTTCACGAGCCATTATATGTATTTTTAGGTAATCAGTTTCTTAGTAAAAGATATGATCTTGAACTTCTAGGTCAAGGTCAGTTTTGCTGCAGCTTTCTTGCATTAACCTCGCCCAAACGAAAGGCATAGAATGTCCTGGTAGTTGTGACACTTACTCTTATAGCACCCTGTACATCTATGTGGCAAACTCGATTTTCTCGAAAAGTAAGTTTCACGCATAACTTTCGATCACACCTCATATACCGAAACTACTTATAAAATATTCTTTTCCCGCATATATTTAATGTCACGGACTTCTAGTGAATATGACTCGTCAATTATAAACTGTGTCAAGAGAAACAACGTCCATTAAATGCAAATATAACAAATAATTGACATAATTCGTAAAGGAATTTTGGTTCACTTTAAGAACATTTGTTACTCGCAATCGTCGTTATCGTCTGGGATACGTAAATAGAAAATCTTAAAGTTGAAATTCATTTCACACTGTATTCTAATAATTCCAGTAATTGTGTTTTGTATTTTAGAGTTCGATGAAGAGTAGGAGGGGATATTGATATTGATACGACGAAACGAACGAAATATATGTATATCGGCGTTCTATATCGATTTACCGATATAATCATATTTTTCTCGTTAGTAGTACGTGAACTATCTTCGCATCTATGTCAAAGCTATTTCCTTTTTTTTTTTTACTAGAATATTTCATAGAAATTCCATCGTTTAATGAAAATGTAATCCTGCCCTTTATCATTTTGTTCATTTCATTGTACTTTATAAAATGGATTCCTTTATCGCGTATCGCACGTTTAACTGTTTATAAGCTTGTGCGATATTACGCCGGACTAATTGTAATTGTATTGACAGCGAGTTGAACAGAAGGTAGCGAATGAAAAACAAATTTCATCGTTTAGATTCGATTCGTACAGGAAGCAAATCGAACAAAAACGAATGAATGTTTCGGATTTGTATAAATACCGTCAATAGTGCTATAATAGCCGATCTTATGACATATCTATAAACAAGAAATATGTAGGTTAGTGTAACGTGCGTCGATCCATCGATATGATCGTACAGTACAGGCGATGCGAGAGGAATTACGTACGCGTTTGTGGCTTAGCCACTTCAGACGCCTTGCCCCGATTCCTCATGTAAATTGCGTCGTTTCCGGTTGGCGGATCACAACCAGACGCGAAACGCTGCGTTGCCTATGTATAAGATACGCTCGAATCGATCTTGCCTCCTCATTCTCATGCTCACCTTCCGTTTCCTTTATCCCTCTTCCTCGCTTCTTGTTACTTAACTACAAACCAAGTTGCATCGCTGCGTATTCTCTGTCTCACTTATTTAATTGTTCAGCCATTCTCTCAGAGTTTGTGCAACTTATTAATTCTAATCCTATACAGGATGTCCCAGCAACTGCGACACGATCGGTGACAGGAACGAATAGCTGGGAAATATAGGGTAAAATTTGTTCGCAGGACGCTTCGTTTTCGAGAAACTCGAGTTTGCAAATTTGTCGAATATACAGGAATTTGGCTAATTCCGGATCGAAGATGGGGGAATAATCGGCAGGAGGTTATTTTACGCGTGAAAATAAGCGAGAAAGGTAGAATAACAGCTTCTTCGTGGCAAGCTTTGTTTTTGGGAAAAATAAATTTGAAAGTTTATACACTCTTTCCATCGAACATGTTCGAACTATATTTCTTTTTTTTTTTTGGAAACGAAGCTGGAGACGGGAAAATTTTACCGCAAATTCTTCGTCTATCTCCCGCATGTAGGACAAACTGTTGCTGATTGCTTTCTCATACCTGGTCTGATAATCAATCAAGTTCAAGTATGCTTGACAAATTTTGCAACTCGTTCTTCTCGAAAACGAAGCGTCGCACGAAGGAATTTTGTTTTCATGTAGAATTACCCTATTGACGATTCTATTAGGTTGTCCGAAAAGTTTCTTTCGTTTCATAACAACAATTTCTGTTTTATACTATTTATTGAATTAGGTATGATCCATTTCGTTATATTTCTATTATTATGTTCGTGCATAATGCAATAAATTAATATAAAACAGAAAACATTGTGCGTCTATTATTTCCTTATAAAACGAAAGAAACATTTCGGACAACCCAATATCTTCTCGTTGTTGGGGCATCCTGTATATTTTCCTTTTACTCTCTTATCTGCCTTTTGGAGTTATTAATTAGTCTTTCTTCGTTAGAATTCGCCGTTGACCTGTACCATTTCTTTTTAATGTCTCTAGTTATAAATGTGTGTGTATAAAATCTGGTTATAAATGTGTGTGTGTATAAAATATACGTATAAGCATCTTACAACTTCAAGCATATAGGACCTTTGACTCTTGAAGGTTCCAAACACTTGGCCGAGCGCTAATTTAAGGAAAATGAATTACCTCGTCATTAGCTTTTTGAGCTGCCCTTTCATCCGAGTGTGTCTGGCAAACGGCGCTTTGAGTGCAAGTCCATTTTTGTTCGTTCATTTTTTAAAATAGACGGCAACGCTAACTGCAACATCTCTTTGCTTATTGGTAAGGGCAAATTACTTAAAGAAATCGCTTCGTTTCGATCTCGAAAGAAGAAGCTAAGTCGTCTCTAAAAACATTCCAATAGCCAAACGCAATCAATTGTTTGCAAATTGTTCGCTTTTCGTTCCACTTTTAAGAATATTATTTGTTTTCTCGTCACCTTTATCTGCTTACTTATTACGTATCTGTAACTGCTTATTTTTACGTTTATCACATTGTTTAATTTGGCTTGTATTATTACGGGGATTGCTAATCATACTATTTTAGATACATACAAAATTTGTTCGTTTCCACTCTAAATAGTATAAATATTCTGTGTAAGAGTATTGATATTATCGTTGGTAACATGGTCTGTTTAGGCGTTAGCGTCTAAATATTAAATGTTGCCTTCAACATAAAGTTGAAACTGCATCAATTACAAAAGTGTGTTTAATTCTAGATAGGTTTCCAAATAGTTTCCGGATAGGAAGTCCAAACGTATTAAAATTAGGAGACTAAAATTTCAAGTTTCGAAAATATTAAAACACTCGTATACGTAAGATTTTTTACATTATATTCAGAATACTCATTTGCAATAATTATGCCAATGGCCACTTGGCAATACAAGATATAGCTACGTCTGGCCAAGTTGTATAATAATATCAACGAGTTAATATGGTCAGAGATGTTAGAAACCGAGATTAACAAATTTCGAATGCTTAATGACACAGTGCTTGGTGTTAAATTTTGATGTTATCATTTTTTATTTTACTCTACATTATTCTATGACAATTTAAAATAATTATTAATATTCCAGAATTTAACAATTTCATCTTTTGATAATAAATAACTATACGTTACACGTATATGTAATAGGAATCTATTACAATTAATAAAGATTAATAATGGAGTAAAATTATTTTTATTTAAATGTATATTTAACACTAGTGTTACGCCGCCTAAAACATCTGGACGCCAGCCCGCGCGACCGGACAACAACCGACCTGCGTAACGTCACTTCGACCCTCAATAAACCTAAGGGCCCACCATAACTTTCACTTTCCTGTATTGTTTCGCCATGTGTCGTCAATCCGTTTGTCCTGAAGAATGTCTTAAGCCTAAAAGTATGTTCGACGCACATCTGGTTTTTTAGAGAGGTCCTTGGGTTTATTAGTCGCACTTAAAACACGGAGAAAGCGGGTATGCACCCATGAGGAAAATCTGAATAGCGCTGTAATAAAACAAGCTAGATTTTTCTCACGCACACAGTCATCTATCCACCACGATGGTAGGAGACTCCCTACTCATCCCTTCGAGCAGTAATGCAGGTCATGACCAATCGACACCTCGGTTCGTTACCCTCACTTTTCCTAACGAAATTGGGAACAACGAATCCGCGTTCTTTAGGCACAGGGGCACACCCACACCGAACTTTTCTTCCGTATGAAAAAGGGAGCGACAGTCAGTCTAAAAACTAACGCCTAACGCGGCAGTCTACACATAGCGCGAGATTCGCATACTTCCCGCAAATCTTTGTCGGTTCTCGTGCGACAAGTTGTTAGCTATTTTTTTCGGCATCAGTGTAGTCTAAGTGTTGGACATATATAATTTATAACTCTGTGAATCCCAGGGTTATACAAACTCAATCACCCCTTATTATCTCAACGGAAATCAGGGGATCGATCAATTCGTGGTGTCGATTGTTATAATCGTAACGGGGATTTACGACCCCCGTTGACGTCTCTCCCTGCGATTACGTCTCCCCGCGATTGGTCGAAATTACATGGTCCTTCGAGCCGGATTTCGTGTCGCCAAAAAGTGCACTGACCAGTGACTATACAGTGTCGCGTGAAATCCAAGTTCCAACCACTTAGGCAGCTGATCAAGGGAACCGCCATCGGAGAGAAGCACCTCCGTCGCTCAGCATCTACACGAACCCACGCCGCATCGTAACGATCATCAACCGAATCCCAGATCAACGTCCATTTGATCAAGGTAAGATCGTTCATATCATTAAAATAAAATATGGCCCAGGCTGAATCAATCAGCACGTTACGGCGTAGACGAGGCGCCCTAGCCCGTGGACTAGCAGCCATAAGACGCGAACTCGATGAATACGAAGCGTCCGGGAAGGCAAACAGACTCGTCCTAATATCTTGCCGCAGCTCGTTCGATGAACTTTGGAAGAGGATACTCGAGGTTCAATACGAGTTAGATGTGTTAGATGAGGGGGAAGATGCGCGTGTAGATTCGTTATCGCAAGAGCATCGGGAGCTTGACGTGCGGTTCCTAGGGCTCTTTGAGCAAATCTCAGCAACAACCCCGTCGACTACAAACATAGGTGAGACACGCCGGAAACCAGAGCCAACCACCGTTCCAGAGGTCCGCGTGCCCCAATTCGACGGCGCCCTCGAGAACTGGACCTATTTCTACGACACGTTCTCATCCATAGTGGACCGTAACGAAAGTTTGACGAATGTCCAAAAGTTCCAGCATCTACGCTCATCTATAACTGGACGGGCCGCACAGAGTATCCAGTCATTAGAGCTCACAGAGGCCAACTATTCCATCGCGCTTGACACACTGAAGGACAAGTTCAATTGCCCCCTCCACATCTGCATGCGCCATTGGAATTTGATGCGCAACTATCCGGAAATCAAAAAGGAAACTCCAGAAGCCTTAGAGGATTTGTTGGAAACCCTCAGCGTAAATCTAAAAGCGCTCGAACACCTAAAACAGCCCGTCACATCGAACATGGCGATGATCGAATTGATCGCGTCGAAATTGCCCTCGTCCAGCCTGCGTAAATGGCAACGCACACTGCCCCGCCAACAGGTGCCATCCTATCAGCATCTGATAGACTTTCTCAAAACACGGGCGAACGGGACTCAATTCCTCTCTAAAGAAAAGGAATCAAAAGGGTCAGCCCACAAACACCACCGTCAGCGGACCACCATACCGCATGGGCGAACCCTTGCTACAACCATCAGAACGGTGGTGTGTCCGACCTGCAACGGGCCTCACGAGATCAGACACTGCAAAGTCTTCAAGGCCAAATCAGCGACCAAACGTTTTCAGATCGTGAAGAAGGCATCGTTATGTATAAATTGCCTAGGCAGAGGACATTCGCTGACACAGTGTACATCGGGTTCGTGTCGTATCTGCGGTCACCTACATCATACTTATCTACACCGCGAACAAACCCAGGTAGACTCACGGTCGTCGAGCGGTCGATCTTCGAGCGGTCGATCGTCGAGCGGGCGATCGGCAAGCGGTTGGTCGCCGAGCAGTCGGTCGTCGGACAGTCGCTCATCGAGCGGTCGGTCGTCGGGCAGTCGCGCACCGAGCGGTCGGTCGTCGGGCAGTCGCGCACCGAGCGGTCGGTCGTCGGGCAGTCGCTCGTCACACAAGCGAGCCCCCACCGGACAATCACCATCTGGATCTTCGAAGTCGCGGTCGTCCCACAAGTCGAGGCGAACATCCGACACTTCACGGAGACGGACATCTTCGTCTCCAAGAGGGACGAAAGAGCATGCCTCGTACGAGTCACACTCAGCCCGGATCCAGAACATCACCCCAACCTTCTCGTCCAAGTCCCAACCGGGGCACAACTGACTGTCTGAGACTACGACAGCAAGGGGGATCGGACTAGCAAACACATCTCCCCATACCCCTCTGCATCATGATCTGTTGGCCACAGCACAGATCAAGGTTTTGAACAAACAGGGACAACCAATCCGAGCCCGAGCCTTACTCGACACTGGGTCGAGCATGAACTTCATGACGGACAAGCTCGCGAATTCCCTCGGTATAAAACAAGGGAGATGTGCGATCCAGATCGGAGCCCTCGACAATTTGAGCACCACGGCAAAACGATACACCACGGCCACAATCACGTCGACGGACGGCAAGTATAAGAAAACTTTGAGATTTCTTATTATCCCCGCCATATCGACCTTCATACCAAGCGAGCCCATCGACCCCTCGAGTCTGGGATTACCCAGAAATATTCAACTAGCCGATCCACAATTCCATTGCCCAGCCCCGATCGATGTCTTACTTAGCACCGGATCAACATTTGCGGCGCTGTGCATCGGGCAGGTCAACCTGACGCAACCAGACGAACCTGAACTACGTCTACAAAAAACACGGTTCGGCTGGGTAATCGGGGGGAGTCCAGCGTCCCAAACCGCGATAAATACGTTCCACGCAACCACAACGGCTCTGCAAGAGGACCTCGCACGGTTTTGGGAGATCGACGAGGGACCGGCCACTACGCATCTTTCGGAATCTGAACGACTATGTGAAGAACATTTCCGAAACCATGTCCGACGAACCAAGGAAGGCAGATACATCGTTGCCCTACCATTCAACGAAAAGCTTTCCTCACTAGGGTCATCGAAGGCCGCTGCAATGAGCAGGCTCGCCTCTCTTCATCGCCGATTCCAACGCGACAAACAATATGAAACCGCGTACAGTGCTGTGATCCAAGAATATTTAGACTTGGGTCATATGACGAAGATCAACACGGATCACGCCACCGACCACGGATATTATTTACCACATCACGGCGTGATCAAGGAATCGAGCGACACCACCAAGCTCCGAGTTGTGTTCGACGGCTCAGCTTCAAGTACCACGGGAGTGTCTCTAAACGACGCCCTTCATACGGGCCCGAAATTACAGGAAGACCTGAGACACATCCTATTGAGATTCCGGTCATTTCAATATGTCCTTACCGGCGACATCGAAAAAATGTACCGTCAATTCATCCTACGTCCAGAAGATCGTCCTTATCAAAAGATTCTGTGGCGTGCCGACAACGGAGAGATCGAAACCTACCGACTCAACACCGTAACGTTCGGTCTATCCGCAGCCCCGTATCTGGCCATCCGGTGTCTCAAACAGCTGGCAGAAGACGAGGGACCGCGATTTCCGAGAGCAGCGCAGATCCTACGGCGAGACTTCTATGTCGACGATGCGTTGACCGGAGCCGATACGAAGGACGAAGCCTTATCAGTCAGGAAGGATCTCACGAACTTACTTAAGCTAGCCGGTCTAAATATCCGCAAATGGGCATCAAACGATCGGGATCTGCTACGAGGGCTACCTGAGGAAGACACCAACCAGAAATTGCATCTCGGTGAGTCATCTACGTTAAAAACACTCGGCGTCTTTTGGAATTCAGCCGACGATGCCATACTATATTCAGTCAAGACGAACAGTGACACCTCCCGAGTCACAAAACGAGCAATCAGCTCCGTCATCGCACAAATCTATGATCCATTAGGATTGCTCTCGCCGGTAATCGTTCGAGCAAAAATGATTATGCAAAAGGTCTGGACATTGAAGGTAGATTGGGACGAATCCCTTCCGACAGACGTACACACCGAATGGATCAAATACCACACCCAATTGCCGTTGTTAAATGCGGCAAGGTTCCCTCGGAAGACCATCATAGAATCCGCAACGAAAATTGAGCTACACGGATTCTGTGACGCTAGCGAAAGGGCATATGGGGCGTGCGTCTACGTGCGGACGACGGACCGAAAGAACAATATTTGGAATCGACTCCTCACGGCGCGGTCGAAGGTAGCGCCGCTCAAATCGCTCTCCATACCACGTCTCGAATTAAGCGGGGCACTTCTTCTGACATCCTTGATTTCGTCAATACGACAGGCCCTGACGACCAAGATCTCGAGGATAGTATACTGGACTGACTCCACCATCGTGCTCCATTGGATCAGGTCTTCGCCGCACACCTTGAAGACATTTGTGGCGAATCGAGTCGCTGAGATACAAACCAAGACCAATATCTCCGACTGGCGTCATGTGCCTACCGACGATAATCCAGCGGATCTCATTTCCCGAGGCCAGACGCCCAAGGAATTCCTACGTCCGTCCATTTGGAAAAACGGGCCAAGGTGGCTCCTGCAAGGCGAAGACTATTGGCCGGTCTGGAATCCGACACCGGTAGTCGACCTCCCGGAGCAGAAGAAGACGATCTGTCTGAAGACGACTATTAACGATAACACACTCCTCCATCGTTATTCGTCTTGGCCAAGACTAATAAGAATCGTCGCCCGGTGTCTTAGATGGAGACATAAGCAACACCGATCTGCCCATCTCACCACAGACGAACTGACTGCAGCACACAACCGACTCATAAAAATCGTCCAATCCAGTCATTTCGCGCCTGAAATTCGGATCCTCCAGAAAAATCGAAGCGAGGACGTTGGAGGGAAACTACAGCCATTAAACCCCTTCCTCGACGAAGATGGGCTACTCCGGGTAGGAGGACGACTAGCCAACTCCGCCATACCCTTCAGCCAAAAACACCCGATCATCCTACCAAAGTCCCCGGTGACAGAGCTAATTATAGAGCAAGAGCACCGGAACAATCATCACACGGGGACACAAGCTACACTATACGCGGTGAGACTGCGCTATTGGCCAATCGACGGCCGTAGCCAGGTATGGCGCACTCTCAGAAGGTGCGTCCGCTGCTGCAGAGCCAACCCTCCACCAGTGGAATACTTGATGGGTGATTTGCCAGAGGCGCGTATTACCGAATCGCGGCCGTTCACGAACGTCGGAATCGACTACTGCGGCCCATTCTACATCAAGGAGAGGAGGGACCGCAACCGACGTAAAATCAAGACGTACGCCGCCATATTCGTCTGTCTGGCGACAAAGGCGGTCCACATAGAGTTAGTCAGCGACCTAACCACCGACGCCTTCTTGGCCGCGCTGCGCCGTTTCATCTCGCGGCGAGGATACTGCGCAACGATCCTCACCGACAACGGCACCAATTTCGTTGGGGCTAACCGGGAGCTGCAAGAACTCCGGACCCTATTGCAGTCCGACGACCACCAGGATAGGGTACAGAATTTTCTCGCCGACCGACAAATACAAT